>NW_009276938.1:638928-702936 GCF_000150675.1 Verticillium dahliae VdLs.17
GCTCGTCGTTGGATCAAGACTCGGCGTTGCCAGGCTCATCTTCGTCGCAGCGCAGGGTGGCACAGGCGACGCCCTTGCCGACGTACCAGTCGCCGCGCCAGAAGGCCGTGGGCCGGCCGTTGAGGGGGTAGGGAAGCGTGGCGGCCTCCTCTATGGGCCAGCGCGAGAGGAGGGCGAGGCCGGCGCCGAAGGGGCCGGCAAAGTAGAACTTGCCGTGGGGCAGGACGTGGCGCGTGGCGCGACGGATGGCGAGGTAGTCATCGTGGACGAAGCACTCTTGCAGGGCGACGATGTGCGGGGCGGGGTCGGCGAGGGCGAGCCGGCGGGCAATCTCGGCGAGGCGCTGGGGCCGCTGCTTCGAGATGTACTTGAGGCCCCAGCAGTTGAGGGTGACGATGTGGATGTCGGTGGGGGCGGAAGCGGCGGCGGCATGCGAGGCCATGGCGGGGTGGTGATGCTCAGCGGTTTGGGGTGGACCTTGGGGTGGAGGTCTTTGTGTGCAGGCTAAAGGAGCAGATGGTGTGTTCGTGTTGGAGTGGGAGCTCACGATGGAAGACACGAGGCTGAGGGCGAGGCAGAGATAGGCTGAGGGCGAGGCAGAGATAGGCTGAGGGCGAGGCCGAGACGAGGCAGGGGCGAGGCTGGCGCTGTTGACGGATTAGTCAAGCTGAGGTCGGCGCTCGGCAGCTACAGAGGCCGGCCCTCCCAATGCACCCCCTCTGGTACCAATGCACCCCCCTGTCTCAGCACCCTCGAATCGAAATCGACATGGACCATCAGCCTTCCTTCACTTTGCCCTGCCAGGCCAGACTCTTGCTCCTCCATCCAATCCATCGATCCTCACGCGCCAACCCTCATGTGCATCACGAAACGCTGACCTCTTCCTCTCGTCGCGGCGTCTTCCACGACTACTTGTCTCCCAGCCCGCCCTCGGTGGCTGCCCAGCACTGCCTCTCCTTCCTCTGCACCATCTTCCACGACGACAACCTCCACCACCACCACCATGGACCTCGACGACGCCATCCTCCCCGAACCTGCGCCCAAGCGACGGCGCGTCTCGACCCTCAAGAGCTCCACCTCGACCCCTCGCTACAGCTCCCCCGATGAGCTCGCCACAGACCTCAAGAAGAGCTCGCCGCGCCGCGTCTCCATCAGGAGAGGCAGGCTTAGCAGGTCCCCGCCCAGCCGGAGGTCCAGCGAGGACGAGCTCAACCACGCCTACTACACCCAGTCGCCCACCCCCGACACGAGGCCCGCCTCGCGCTCGCCCTCGCCCTCACGGACCCGAACGCGAATGCGAACGCGAACCAGAAACCGAACCCGCTCGCCCTCTCGCTCACCAGCTGCCCGTTCACCAGCTGCCTCCTCCGACGACGACGACTCGGCCCGCTCCCGCTCCCGCACCCGCTCTCGCTCGAGACCCCATGCCCTCTCCCCTTCGCCGTCACCCTCGCCTCGCACCCTCGCCTTTGACTCGCGCTCCCTATCCCCCGCCGCCTCCGACCGCACCACGCCCCAGAGCCTCGCCGACAAGGTCGACCGGCACCTGCGCCTCTCGCCACAACAACAAGACCACCACCCCCCACCGCCCCCGGCCCCGCGCCATAATGTCCGCCCAGACTACCGCCCCAAGATGACCCTCACCGGCCACCGCGGCCCCGTCTCCCAGGTCCGCATCTCCCCCGACGGCCGCTGGATCGCCTCGGCCTCGGCCGACGCCACCGTCAAAATCTGGGACGCCCACACCGGCCGTCTCATGGACACCCTCGTCGGCCACATGGCCGGCGTCAGCTGCCTCGCCTGGTCCCCCGACGGCGACACCCTCGCCACCGGCTCCGACGACAAGGCCATCCGCCTCTGGGACCGCGTCACCGGCCGCCCCAAGGTCAGCGCCAAGGGCATCTCGGGCGCCAAGGACGGCGCTGCCCGCCCCATGCCCCCCTTGCGCGGCCACCACAACTACGTCGTCAGCATTGCCTTTTCGCCCAAGGGCAACGTCCTCGCCTCGGGCTCCCACGACGAGGCCGTCTTTCTCTGGGACGTCCGCGCCGGTCGCCTCATGCGCTCCCTGCCCGCCCACTCCGACCCCGTCTCCGGCATCGGCTTCTCCCACGACGGCACCCTCGTCGTCAGCTGCTCCACTGACGGCCTCATCCGCATCTGGGACACGTACACCGGCCAGTGCCTCTCGACCCTCGTCCACGAGGACAACCCCGCCGTCACGGCCGTCTGCTTCGCCCCCAACAGCCGCTTCGTCCTCGCCTTCAACCTCGACGGCTGCATCCGCCTCTGGGACTACGTCGCCGGCACCGTCCGCAAGACCTACCAGGGCCACAAGAACGCCGCCTATGCCGTCGGCGGCTGCTTTGGCCTGCTGCCCGACGGCGGCGCCTTTGTCGCCTCGGCGAGCGAGGACGGCGACGTCGTCCTCTGGGACGTCTCCTCCAAGGACGTTGTCCAGAGGCTGCACGCCCACCCGGGCCTCGTCTGCTTCTGGGTCGATGTCCGGCGCGACACCATGGTGACGGCCGGCCAGGACGGCTCCTTGCGCGTCTTTGTCCACGCCACAGAGACCCACGATGCAGAGGCGACTGCCGCCACAGAAGCGACTGACGCGCTGACGAACGGCGGCGGCGCCGTCCATGGGCACGCCGAGAACGGCGTGACGCCCGCCATTGGCGCCCGCCGAGACGGAGACGAGCCGGAGCGCCGAGCCGCCCATCAAGGTAGAAGACGACGACGTCGCGATGGACGGCACGAGCGCGTGAGCATAGGCCGTGCCGTCTAGTCTGCATTGACGTGCATGAGTAATGACAGCTCGTTCAATCTGGAAGGACGTAGAAACCCCCCCTTATCTTACAAAGTCAATACTCATCATCATCTCAATCCACCGTACGGTCTCACGGACATGACAATTCGTTCGTTCATCATTGGTATGTGTCTAAACTAGGGGGAACGATCCGGCGAGAGTGAGACAGAAACGCCCTTGATGCTACTCGCCCCTTCCTTTATGCAGCGTGCCCGTCCCCTGTAAGTGATGCGTACTCCTCCAACACGATGCCCTCCGCCGTGCTGCTCAGACGGGCTCCCAACGACCCCCTTGTCCTAAATCGTCTCCCACCCGCCATTGTTGATCTCGGCCTCGAGCTTGCGGCTGATGAAGCTCGGCACGCCGTGGCTGAGGAACGTGTTGCGCAGCATCGAGTCGTACCGCCGCTGGCTCAGGAACAGCTGCCGGCCGTGGCGCAGGCCGAGGTCCGTCTCGCCGTACTTGTCAATGTAGGGCGCGCTGCTGTACGAGCCCGACATGCGGAAGAGGTAGAAGATGCAGCACTTGCGGATGTTGAGGAAGAGGCCAATGTTCTTTTGGCATCTGTTGACCGATCTGTTAGCGAGCGGTTTTCATGACCTTTCACAAAACGATCGATGTGTGTGGGGAAGAGGTGAAGGAGAGAGAAGGAGAGTCAGTAGTAGACAAAAGGGGGAGGCTTACTTCCGCATGTGCTGCTGCGACCCGCCGATGCGCTGCGGCTCCCGGTCGCCCGGCACCGCCTCCTCCTTGAGGCAGCAGACGGCCTGGCCGCAGAAGACGTCGCCGCACAGCAGGCAGATCATGGGGTCCGACACGTCCATGCCGGTCGAGGGGCACTTGCGCTTCGTCGCCTCCTCGATGAGCGTGTCAAACGTCTTGGGCAGGCCGACGAGCTCAAAGATGGCCGGGTGGCTGAGCTGCGCCGACGCCGGCAGCTCCTTCTCCTCGACCGACCCGGGCCACAGGATCTGGTGGCGGACCCAGCCGCTGACGAGGGCCGACGTCGAGGGCGACCAGCCGGCGTGCGGGCCGTGCTCCGTCAGCGAGGCGACCATCTTGTCAAAGTCGGGCAGCTGCAGGGCCTCCGAGAGCCGCTCGAGCTCGTCCTGTTCGGGCGCCGGCGACACGTGGCTGTTGAAGTCGACGCCGTACTTGACGTACAGCAGCACGACCGACTTGCGCAGGAAGACCTGGGCGTACTTCTTGACAAAGGCGTAGTAGCTCTCTAGGCTGTCGAGCTCCGGCTGGCCAAATGCCGTGTTGCTGAGGTCAAAGTCGGACCCCACGTCAGAAGGCGCGGCGTTGATGTCCATGGCCATTCTCGTAATGGCCAGACAGAACTCAGCAAAGTGCTTGAGCGACGCGTCTCGCGCTTGGCAGTTGACCAGATAGCCGACCCAGACGTGGGACGGAATGTTCTTGCTCATGTGATAGACGACCTTGACAATCTCGGCGAGGTAGCAAAGCTTGAGAATGTGGTTGACGTCGTAATCGTGCGCCTGAACGAGACCGAAACAACACTCGTTGAAGAAGAGGAAGCTGTCCTGGCTCATCAGCGGGGGATAAATGTCGACGGGACGACGAGTGTTGTCCGTCTCCTCTCCGAAATATTGCGACATGAACAGTTGGCAGTGCTGCCTCTCGCTGTCTCTTCGGAATTCCTCCTCGACGCGGTTGTCGCCGCGCGCCTTGAGGCCGCCGACTGCAATGTATGAAGTCGTCGTCTCGGAGAGGATTCGAAGGTGCGTCAAGACCTGCTCCGGAATCTTCTCCAGAAGCGTCAGGCCACTTTGGGCCTCCACGCCTCGCTGCTGGATTTCGGTCGCCGCGATGGAGTTGCCTACGACCCGCACCAGCACGTCACTGTAGATGATTTCGTCCCTTTCCCGCATCTCCCTTGGGTCAACGGGATGCCTTGTCTGGAAGCCGTTCATCTGCACGGTGTCACGCAGGCGGCGGTAGACCCGCACGAGCTCGCCTAGGAGGCCGCCCGCATCGTTAGAAGTTGAGCGACGAGACGTCATGGGCGTGTTCATGGCCGAAAACATGGAGCTCAGCGGCGTGACAAGAGGCAGCTCGCCGCTGGCCGAGTCTTCTGTGCTCCATGCCTCTTCATAGAGCTGGCTTGCCTTCTCCGCGAGCGCCGTCGTGACGGCGTCCTTTGTATACCGCGCGAACGAGGACTGGACCTGGTCAGGCGGCCGGGTAGCCCCGCGGACGTAGTACGCACTGCGCATTTCCGTCTCGAGAAAGTCGGCAAACGATCGCGGGCCCTGGTCGAGCACGCTGGGGTAAGATTCTTCTTGGCCCTTCCAAATGACAGGAAGGAATGCATTGCCCAAGGCTTTGCAGAGAGGGCAGACGAATTCTCGCCGCCGCAGGTCTTCCGGGTGATGGCGTGCGATCTGGTGATGATGTCTTCGGTTCGTGGCCTCGACATACGTCTCGAAGCAACTGAAGTGCATCATGTGGCCGCATCCGATGGAGACAGGGCCGGGTCGGGACAGCTTCGCGGGGAAGCCTTTTCCAATGGTTTGACGCTCCGCAGTGAAGGACTCTCCGTTCGCATTGACCTTGGTCACCTCCTGGCGGTTCTCGTGCGCCACACCGAACGGGCGAATGTCTTCGGCAGACCGATCAAGGTTGGCGGGAGTATGGAACGCTTCGCGTACAAAGTCGGGGTCCTGGAGATCAGTTTGTCTCAGTATCGAGCTCTGGTTGAACAGGGCAAAGGTGCCGTAGAGCCGGCGGTCATCCGTGTCTTCCTGACACAGGATGCAAGTCCCCGTTGGATATTTCCATGTGTTCTTACGGTCCTCGGTCGGCTTCAGCGCGTCATCATCTTCGAGATCAGAGCCCCAGTCTACATCGCCCTGGTTGTCCATGAAGCTCTTTTGCTGCTGCTGGAACTGGGCCATGACCTTGGCCTGGCGACTCAGCGCCGCCTTCTTCTTGCGTTCACGCTCTTCCTCCGCCGAGTTGTTTGCCGGAGAGGCGGTCTCGATGCGATCGACAGAAACACCCAGGCGCATGTAGGCATTTTCAAAGCTACGAGGCCGCTTCTGGCGCATCCGCTTGAGAATGAGGCCGATCCGGGGGTGGCATGCCTTGAACTCTTCTTTCGTCGACATCATGTCTAGCAGAGCCACAATCGTCTTCGCATTGGGAGCCTCTGGCAGGAAATTGCTCCTGGCAGGCCGTGACAAGGCGATGGAGATGAAGGACTTCAGCGACTCTTCAGTCATGTCGTCCTCGTTGGTGCGGTCCTCTGATACAGCGATGAGAACCAAGTGCAGGACAACCTGCAAGAAGGTCTCGATGCGCGTTCCTGGTACCGTCGGAGTGAACTTGGCGGCGACCAGGGGATACAGGAGCGAATAGTAGATGGTCTGCGCGAACATGCCGGCGCCGGTGAAGGCCGAGAGGTCCTTGAACAGGCCAGAGGGGATCGGTCGTAGCTTCGGCTCGTAGACAATCTCCTCAACGGTCTTGCCTGTCCTCCTGGCCATCTTTTTGCGGTAGGCCGTTTCTGACTCTTCTCTCTGGTTCTTGTTGTAATGGGCAATGTACGGGTCGAGATACTCAAGGTACTCGTCTTTGAGCTCGAACGTGCCCACATCAGAAACACCTTCAGGGGGTTTGAAAGTTGTCATCTCATCCAAGATTCGGTGGAAGTCCTCAAGCTCCTGGAACTTCTCCGGCAGCTTGTTGGAAATCTCGTTGAACGACAATGGCTTAAAGCAGAGCGTGTGGATAATGTCGCGGCGAATGGCCAACGTGCCTGGGTTGGGCTCGTCTTCGACGGTAATCAGCGATGTCCGATCGCTCAGCAACACAATCAGCAGATGGATCATGTCTTCCACAACGTCCAGATGCTGATTGTCATCCTGCGCGTTGGGCTTCTGCTCGAAAAGGCCCTTCACCCACTTCTCCATGCCAAAACGGTCGATAATGGCGGTCAGCACACGATTCGGATCGCAAATGACCATAGCGGTCTGTAGCAGGAAGATATCACGGTGGTGTGACACATCGCGCTGGTTGACTCCGCGGTACGTCGCCGCTTGGTGTCGAAGACTGATGCCGTTGCGAACCCACATGTTGGCCTTGATCTGAGCCAACCAAGCACAAACTCGCAGCGGGTAGTCGATCGCAGCCATAAGATGGTCCTCGGGGGTATTGTCACGCCTTGCAGTGCTCTTACGACCCATAGACTTGGGCTGGAGCAGCAGGTCCTGAGGGGTGAAACTCAGCAGCGCCCGCATGCTAGATGCGGGCAGCGACTTGCCGCACTCAATCAGCCACGACAGAGTGTAGTGCAGGGCATGATGCAGACTGATGGGGTCTTCCTCGACGGTAAATTTGACGACATCGTACCTGGCTGACTCGTGGACAAACTCAAAGTCGCCCAGCGTCTTGAACTTGACTTCGTCCTTGATCTCGGCCTGCTTGAAGCGGTGACGCTCGGCGCCAAGCGAGTTGAGGATAACCGTCTTGGCGGTCAGTCTGATGGCCCGGGCAACGTATTGAACCTCGTTCTCGGGAACGTTGCGGAACGAATCAGCGAGCTGTTTAGCCAGCCTGTTGATCTCGCGTGTGACCAAGGAAGCTGTTATCCAGCTGTCCGTCTCGTATTCGACATGCTCACCCACCGCTCGAACGTTGGGGCCGATACCCTGGTGGAGCTTGACCAGGTCCAGGAACTGAAGGAGGTAGCGTTCCTCGCAACGCAACTTCTCCTGCACATGGGGTGACCCAAAGAGGTACTTTAGGTCGAGATAGAAATGATACATGCGCCTGTTGGTAACTGACCCAGAATCAAATGCCAGGACCGCGTTGGAGGAAACGTCCCAGGGGTAGCCGACCTGCCTGGTCGTGAGGAATGTGTAGAGAATGGCGAGAAGGCTGGTCATGAAGTTGCCCCGTTCAACAATTTCCGCAGTGATACTCGGCGTAGTGAGCATCTGCAAGGATAGGTTGATGATGGAGTGGTCTGGCTCTCGGTCTCCAATGAGATAGAGCTGAGCCAGCGTTGTGTAAAGCCCGGCAAATCGAAGACCGAGGATGCGCTTAAACTCGGGTATCGAGACAACTGTCGAGATGTAGAGCGACCTCAAGTCGTTCCTCACCTTCTTCCACATTCGCAGATCAAACAAGATGAGCCAGTCCAAACGGACCCTCTGGAAGACGTCTTCGGCAGGAGGCATCTCGCCGCGGTCCATGTATCCCGGGGGCGTCTCGAGCCAATACCTGCCTGGCTTGGGCGATTGCGTTTTTTCCGTGTTGCCGGGCGTCTTGGGGATCTCGAGGTTCGCCTTGGCGTAGACAGCCGGGGCAATGAGGGGGTCCGCCGTGTCGGAATCTGAGGGGGTGTTGTCGCGCTCTCTGTTCGCGCGGCGCGCGGCTTGAGCTGGGGGCGGCGGCGGTGGAGGATACCCAGCCATGGTGGCCTCGTCTTCTTCCAAAGCCTGGTCTGACCCTCGCCAGTCGATGCCCATTTCTCCAGGATCCGGCCTCACATCAACCATCATGACGTCGTCATCGCCCCCGTCGCCTCCATCGCTGGACGGCGGCCCGCCTTCTTCGCGGCCCATGTCTGTGTCGTCTTCGTCGGTAAGCTCACCGTCGTCATCATCGTCCTGCTGGCCGGGAATGCCTCGCATCTGCAGCATCTGCAGGACAAAGTGGTGGGCCATGGCGCTCTGCATCTCAGCCTGCCTGAACAGCTTCTCCTCGTCGTAAATGCCGCTCTTTCCCACGACAGCATGCGTCCCAGGGCTGCCCTTGCGCCACGGCTTCATCATCTCCTGGCAAACGAGCTGGCGGAGAATGTGGTGGTCGTTTCCGACGCTGCATCCAGAAATGTCGCTCAACCAGTCGATGAGGGTGCCGCACATTTGCTCGCGGAAGGTGTCCCTCGAAGAGCGAATCGTCACCGTGACCTTGATCTCCTCCAGCTTCTTCGCCATCTCGAGCAGCCGGTCGAGGTCGTCGAGGTGGTTGAGGATGCTCCGTCCCAAAAAGTCCGTCTCGGTGGCGCGTGTCAGGCCCACGGCCTCGGTCGTCCGGCACGCTCTGGCGACCTGCTTCTGCACGTCCTCGACCGTGTGCTTCTCGTCGTTCCACAGGACCAGGGCAAACTCGGTGTTGCCGACGGGCCCCTCGCCGTATGCCTCGGGAGACAGCCTCGACAGGAGCTCGTCCTGCCGTATGGTCTCGGCCGACTTGGCCTGGCGCAGCTGCTCGGGCGAACAGGAGATGACGTCGCAGATGTAGTCAAAGACGCGGCCAATGGTCATCTGCATGCTCTGCACCAGGTCCTCCGGCAGCCCCACGGGCTGCTTGCCCTTGTCCTCGCGGCTCTCGGTGGCCTTCTCGGAGTGGATGGTGCAGAAGAGGGGCCGGCGCCAGGCCTCGTCGTCTCCGCAGTCGCAGCAGCCGCTGTTGCCGACGGAGATGGATATGCGGACCATGTGGCCCTGGTGGTCGGTCGAGTCGAAGCAGCGGCTGCAGAGCACGCACGTCTCGTCGGTGCTGCAGGTGCGGCACGAGTACGAGGCCTCGCCGGGCTTGAAGATGTGGCCGCACCGCTTGCCGCGGGCGGCTTCTGTGTACTCGGCGCCCTCGACGGCGCCCTGGGCATCGCGGAGCTTCATGTCGTGGGAGGGGCGGCCCTGGGGGAAGAGGAGGCCCATGTAGCGCTCGCCGCCGGCCAGGGACCAGAAGAGGCTCTCGAGGAGGTCACTGGGGGCGGACCCTTCATAGCGGTAGTTGTGGCGGGCCGGCAGATCGCGAAGGAATTCGCAGAGCTGGCGCTCTTGTGTGGTGGTTGGGGGCTCCATCATGAGGATGATCGCATGGTCGGTCTGGAGACGAGAAAGGCAAAAGCGTGGAAAGAACCACCGGTCGGGAAATGGATCGTCAAACTCGTGGTGAACTGCAGCAGCGGTCGGGTATCGTAGGAGTAAGTTCGCGAGCTGTAGCTGGGGAGGGGGGAGTTTTGTTGGTCAGCACTTTGGACTGTTGTGAAGCTGGTGGCGGAAAGTGACGAGTCCTCACAGAAATCCGGTACTGGGCAGAATACTGATGATCCTTCCTTTGGGAAAAATAAAATCAATGGCCGAGTGATTCCAAAATGCGCGATGGACCGTCTCACCAGAACTTGCGGGTGAAGGCGTGTCGTGCTTGTGTCAAAAGCTCAAGCACGCTTCTATGCGCTGTAGTGCAGGTGCAGGTGCTGGAGGTGGCGGTCGGAGGAGGGAGGTGGGGGGCTTCCACCGGTTACATCAGCGGGGGTCAACGCCAGGCCGCCATGACGAGGACGTGCCTCCTAGACAGTTGTCCAGGACATGGGGCACCATTTGATTCACGTCACTGGGAATGGCCATATGGCATATGCATCATCGGGGAGAGCAAGTGTATCACAGGATGGCTAGCACCATGGTTTTCATTCAGAGGCAGCTCCGCCTCGCGAGAAACATTCCTCGGCAGCGTCTCTCTGGGGCACTCCCTCCATGAACCCTCAACAAGTCTAACAGATAGGACAAACTCAAAAGCGGACAAAGTTCAACTCACTCCAACGCCTCCATCATCTCCACGCCCATGTCGTCGCCGAGCCAAGCGCACAAGTTCCTCCCCGCCGTCAAAACCCGCATGGGCTCCATCTCCTCGCCCTTGTCTCCCTCGGCGATCGTCTCCGCCCATTCCAACAGCTGGCCCATGTTCTCCAGCGCCATCCTCTCCGAACGCAGCACGTAGAGCCTGTCCCGCATCGCCTGCTTCCACAACGCCGTCGAGATCCGACTGATGTTGCCCAGCAGCGAGCCCGTGGGCCTCTCGCCCGTCGAGCTGCGGCGGCGGCCGTGGCCGTGGCCGTGGCCGTGGCCGTGGCCGTGGCCGTGGCCGTGCTCGCCGTCGCTGTCCTGCCTGGGCGGGACGTAGGGCACCCAGCGGCTGCCGCGGGGCGACGACGAGGGGCGCTGCGGACGGTGTCTGCTGACGCCGCCGCTGCCGCCGCCGCTGCCGCCGCCGCGGAGCCGCCAGTTGGCGCGGCGTTCGCTGAGGTAGGATTCCGTGGCGAGGAGGCAAATGGCGTGGACGTCGCTGGCCGGGTTGCTGGAGCTGGCGTTGTCGATGCTGACGGTCGTTGTACTGCAACTGAGGCGGCCGTCGCGACGGTGGGCTTCATCCGAGGGGAGCACTGTTGCGGCGGCCATGTTCGACGCGATGCTCATGGGCGAAGGGGCTTGGTGAGTCTTGTGCATGTGCTCGTTCATGTTGATGTGCATCATTGGAGGCTGGTATGGATCATTGTGATGGCTGTGTGGTGGACAGAAGGGTTGCGCGGCGGCGGCAGGTACCTGCTTGGATCCCTCGGATTGGCCTTGGAAGCCCAGCTCGTGGGTTGCTTCGTTCGTTGTTGCTGTCCAGATGGGGAACGGGCTTGGTTCGTTGGGTCCCTGGCATGTGGTGTATGGGACGCCGATGTTTATATCTTCGCCCTGACCGTCCAGAACTTGTCCGCGAGGATATTGTCCTAATATCCTGCTCAGGGAATACGCCTTGAGTGGTGCGTTGGCGGGTGGCACCGATGGGAGATGGTCACCAAAGCCATCATAAGCATGGGTGTTCATCATGGGCGTCACGGACGGACGCTCGTAGATGAAATCGCTTGGTGATCTCTGTTGGCTCATGTCGCGGTCGTAAATCTGCGCAAGGTCATTGAGGACATGAAGAGAGGAGAGCTTGGTCGGTGTATAAATGCCATCCATATACAATGAACCGGTCATGGGTCCATGCGACACCGTTTCAGCAGATCTAGAAGAAGCATGCACAATCATTGACAACGCATTAGGCAGCTCAGAGAAGCAGTGCAGCTTGTGGGCGTCTGATACTGGAACGGTTTCCCTGAAACATCAAAGGCTTTCATTGCTAACTAGATAGCTAGTCTAGATTGACCAGATGACAATCCTTCCATCGACGCCAGTGGCTGCATGGCAGGTCAGTAATCAATGACACTGTGAAACAAGAAACAGAGAACTCCTTCAAAGAGCACTTACAGCTAATCTTGGTGACGTTGCCACCAGAAGCTTCGTAGGGACGAATGGTCGAAATGGTGTTCTGGTGAACCGTCTTGAGCTTGGTATCGTCCTGAGTCTTGCCCTTGAGATCCATCTGCCTGAACATGTTGAGGGCAGACTCTTCACGCGCCTCGCCAAGGCCAGGACGGCCCTTGGACTCCAGGCTGCCCGCCAGCTGCCAGCTGCTCTCGCTTCCCTTGAAGCGAAACGCCTCGCAGTCGTAGCCAGCAGCGATGATCTCGTCCTCGGAACTCCACAGGAGGCTCATGAAGGGAAGGAGCTGGGTCGCAATGTTGAGAACAGCCTTGGGCGGCTGGTCGGCGCCGTTGGGGTAGACAACCGTGATGCTGCTGTCATGGGCGGTGAAGGCAAGGGCATCTCCGCTGGGCGAGAAGGCAACGGAGTGAACCCAGCCTGCAGAGTTGTTGAGGTACTCTCCGCAGACAGTGTTGAAGGGAAGCCTCTCGCCCCAGACGCTGGGCTCGGGCCTGGCGTCGTTGCCCTTGATAAAGGCAGAGAAGACACGAGCGTGAGCATCCGCAGATCCTGCAGCGAGGAGCACCGAGTTGGGGTGCCAAGCGACCGAAGTGATGGTGCTGCGGATGGGCTTCTTCAGGTGCTTCGACACCCACCAGTCGTTTTCCTCCTCAAAGTAGCAAACGGCAATGAGGCGGTCGCCGGAACCGACGGCGAACTTGGTCTCGTCGGGCGACCAGCGGACGAAGGTCGCGGCGCGGCTGATGCGCAGAAGCACAAGCGTCGGCTTGTAGCCGGAGGGGGAGGGCTCCCAGACGAGGGCATTACGATCTAGAAAGGACGTCAGCGTCATGTTGGACCCTGGTGTGGGGGGTAGCTGATTGTCGCTGACCTTGCGAACAGGTGACGATGCGACCGCTGTTGGGGGCGATGTCAACGCTGGTGACCCTCTTGTCGTGGCCCTTCAGCTCATCCTTCAGCTTGAAAGCATTGCCTGCCTTTCCGTAGAGTTCAACAGTCGAGTCGCGGGCGATGGCAAGAGTCGAGCGGTCAGCCGAGAAGGAGTGGTCGGCAATGGGGTTGTGGAAGAGATGGTGGATCTCGGGAGCAGCCATGATGATCGATGTCGGTGCGGTAGGAGTAGCTCTCTACTACCACTGCGTATGTTCAGGGAGAACGAGAAATGGTGGAGGAGGAATTCGGACGGTGATGATGGAGGCTGGGTTCCCAGAGACGGTAGTGTTCAATGCTGCCAGAACATGGACACCACAAGTCAAGCTTGGTGGGGCTGCGCCGCTGAGGGGTTGCGTAGCTCAAGGCGCTAGCCGCACCCTGGGAGTCAAAGGTTAGCCTCGAGTTGAGCTGGGGTCGGATGCTGACTTCGATTGGCGCCGCCGAAGGGGCATGGGATTTCTCTTCACCGCGAACTTTCGACAGCCTCGGCGCAACACCCAGAAGCAAACGACCACGACGACGCACCGCGTGACAACGCATCAAGAACAATCGCAGTATTCGACGGACAGATTTCTTCTTGTCTAGAGAACTTGCGCTAGCTCGTCCGCCATCCACCGCCATGGCTGCCGTTGCCCCTCCCCGCGGTCTTCCGCCCAATGCCTCCCTCCCCACCAAGGTGACCCCGATCGCACCTAACCAGACGTATGCTGAAGCTCTCAGATAGGCACCACAACGGCTCGCTGACACCAAGCAGACTCTACGTCACGAACCTCCCTTCAGCAAAGATCCAGAAACCCGACCTGCGCACCGAATTGTACCTGCTCTTCTCGACCTACGGCCCTGTTCTCGACATTGTCGCGATGAAGACCATGAAGATGCGCGGCCAGGCGCACATTACCTACCGCGATATTCAGACAGCGACACAGGCCATGAGGTCGCTGGAGGGATTCGAGTTCCTCGGTCGCCCACTCGTACGTTCACTCATGCTGGAATCACACACTTCCCCGGGGTAGCCCCGTACTGACGTTGTTCCTACACAGAGAATCCAGTACGCCAAGAGCAAGTCGGACTTCATCGCCAGGCTCGACCCTAACTTTGAGCTTCCCAAGACGGGCGCCGCCAAGGTGGAGGTCACATCACTGCAGCAGAGCATCTTCAACGCGCCAGCGCCAGGGACCGCTGCGAAGCCGGCGCCCGCCGCGGACACAACCATGGAGGATGCGCGGTCCGAGGGCGGCCGGGGGCAGAAGAGGACAAGAGACCAGGAGGAAGAGGAGGAGAGTGATGATGACGGCGACGTGGCCATGGAGGAGGACAGCGACTGATTGGGTTTTTCGTGCTTGACAAATTGGATGATGAGCGCCACGGAAAGGAGGGTGGCGCCTAGGGAGAAGAAGAAGAAGCGGAAGAAAAGGCTTTATGGAAGCTCTATGGGAAGTCCCACGACGGACGGGCTACCTCGGCCATCTCTTTGGGCACCCAGAGCCCGACGCACCCGCCGACCAACCCGAGCCAAGCCATCAGGTAGTTCTCCTTGGAGCACTCGAACCCGGCCATAGCATCGCCGAGCAGGCAAGGGTGGACGTAGAAGGATGGGACCCCCGTGAGGGGATGATGCTGCCGGACCTTGTCAGCAGAAATATAGGCATGGCGAAATAGAGTGCCGCCAATCGACACAATTCAAAGCCTCTTTCTCGATTGAAAGTATAACTCACATCGCATGAGATGCCGCCGATGGGCCCTGTGCCGCGTAGGGCGCTTTTATACTGATCGGGTACCAGCCTCCTGAAGACCGTGTCGATGTTGAATGGGGGCTCGTCCGCCGGCAACCCGTGCAGCGTGAACCAGAGACAAGGCATCTGATATGTGGGGTGAAGGTGAATCTCGTAGACAACATGTCCCGAATCGGGCGGTGCTCGCTTCTTGGGCATGGCGGCCTATTCGTGATTAGCCACGGGACACGCCCACGCCCCGAGGGACTCGCAGTGATGTACCTCATCCGACTCTTCGGCATCCATCATGGCATGGTCGAGCTCCAGCGCGTGAGACTCTGGTTTCGCCTGGCTGCCAAAGGAGAAGCCGTCCAAGAACGACGACAGGTCGTCAGGGTCCAGGGTTGCTTCAAGGGGTCGTATAATTTGGATATAAGTGGTGCAGTCGGCGCCCAGGCCGAAGGCTATGTCAAAGGCGCTGAAGACTCTCATCTTCCATCTTCGACGAAGGGGGCCCAATGTTGCCTGGACATAACGGTTATCGAAATGATGGCAGACTTCGGCGAACTCGTCTCTGGTCAAATTGGGAAAATTCTTGAGGTTGGAGGAAGAAGCCATGGTACAGGCATTTCGGGAACTATCACGATCTGAATGCTAGTTCAAACGTCCCGCTTGTTTTCAGGGATGTGCGGAGTTTCTTGGTTGAGATCAACTGATATGGAAAGGCATTCATCGTGCATGGTCAGATGGGGTCATGACCAGCTGGAAGTCCGACTGTCATTGGCTGACTAAATCACGATAGAGAGGTTGACTTTAGGCCTCATCTGGGAAAATGGGCAACAAGATTGTCGTTTTGAGAAGCTGGTATTGCATCTAACAAAAACGTGTTTGTCATCTTGACATCTCCGACCTCTGCGTCTCGTTCGCTAACTGACATCTCATGCTGACGTGGAGGAAAGGGAGGCTTTCTATGGTGAAGAGGTTGGAAGCATCCACTATGACAGAAAGGATGAATGCAGGTATCTGAACTTGCCACCACATGCAGCTTGCCCTGAGATCTATGCCTTTGGAAAATACTCCCGTTCAAGACCAGCGATATGAAGAATATTCGTCGTCGAAGATGGCCACTTTAGGGAAACCCGGCGCCTGCCTGGTGGTACATGTATGTCGTCAGGGGGGTGCACACTAACACCGCCCCTTCTAAGTGTCCTCTTCAAGGGTCCCAGCAAAGGTATACCAGGAGTAGCCCCAGCGCGTCCTTTCATTCGCTGGGCTGCAAGCCCACCACCAGCTTGGCGATGACCCTGTCTCGTGAGCTCCAGCTTTCAGGCTTCCCTTGACTAACGAAGACCTGTCTCGCATTGTTGTCTTTCCCACTTTAAGGTCTGCATCAATTGATACACAGACGACGCAAAGCCGACATCGCGAACTTCTTACCCCGTACATGTTCTCTACAACAACCTGCGCCATGCCACAAACCCCCTTCTGAGAACGTCCGAGACCACGTCAAACCACACGACGCACCCCCAGGCCACGGCCCACACATCACCAAGGACAGGTAGTGGTGTGGGGACCGCCGTGCTGCTCGCATACGGCAGAGAGACCAGGAAGGCCACGACATACATTATACCATCGCCTTCTTAATCCCCTTTGGGTCGACGGCATCATGTCTTTTACAGTCCCGAAGAATGCTCCGTCCTTCGGCAACCCACAACGACTGATCGAGGATCACATGTGGTCATCCTCAGGCGTCACGGCCCGCGGTTCGAAAGCACAAGCGTCCGGCATCCTCGACGGCGTTCAGCACCGTGTGGATGATTTCTTGGGTACGCGCGGACAGCTGCCCATGTACAAAGACAAACCATATACCTATGCCGCGTCCAGGCGCCTGCGGCCGGCGTGGCGGAGAAAGAGGACCATACTGCTCCTCATACTGCTGGTGCTGGGTGGCTGCTGGTTCTTTGGCGTCTTCGAGGATGTCGACACGCCGCACATTGACCTGCAGCGGTGGATGTCGTCCGAGGCGGCCAAGGAACCGAGTGGCAAGAAGGTAGACTGGGACAAGAGGAGAGAAAGAGTGGTGGAAGCCTTTGAGTTGAGCTGGGATGCGTACGAGCGATACGCTTGGGGTAAGTGACCTCTATGCGACTGCTGACAACGGTCAACTGACACTCCACGTCTTTCCCAGGCTACGACGAGTACCACCCTGTAGCGAAGACCGGCAAGCACATGGCACCCAAGGGCCTCGGCTGGATCATCATCGACTCGCTCGACACGATGATGCTCATGAACCTTACTTCGCGGCTGACGCATGCCCGCGAGTGGCTGTCCCAGTCGCTGACCTGGGACCAGAACCAGGACGTCAACACGTTTGAGACGACGATTCGCATGCTCGGCGGCCTGCTGTCGGCGCACTACATCTCGACCGAGTTCCCGCAGCTGGCACCATTAGCTGACGACGACGAGGGCGCGCCGGGCGAGGACCTGTATCTCGAGAAAGCCAAGGACCTAGCAGACCGATTGATTGGAGCATTCGACTCAGAGTCGGGCGTGCCGTACGCGAGTGTCATCCTCAGCAAGGGCGAGGGTGTCATCTCGCACGCAGACGACGGAGCGTCGTCGACAGCCGAAGTGACGACGCTGCAGCTTGAGTTCAAGTATCTCGCCAAGCTGACGGGAGAGAAGTACTACTGGGACAAGGTCGAGAAGGTGATGCAAGTGGTGGACGACAACGGGGCGCAGGACGGCCTCGTGCCCATCTACATTTATGCGACATCGGGCAAGTTCCGCGGATCGAATATCCGGCTCGGCTCGAGGGGCGACTCGTACTACGAGTACCTCATCAAGCAGTATCTCCAAACGAACAAACAGGAGCCGGTATACCAGGAGATGTGGGAGGAGTCGCTCGGGGGCGTGCGCAAGCACCTCATCACGTACAGCGAGCCCTCGCGCTTCACTGTACTGGGCGAGCGACCATCAGGGCTCGACGGCAAGCTGTCACCCAAGATGGACCATCTCGTGTGCTTCTACCCTGGCACGATCGCGCTCGCAGCCACAGGTGGCCTCACGGAAGCCGAGGCGCGCAAGCTGCCGACGTGGGGCGCCAAACAGGAGGCAGACATGGCGCTGGCGCGCGAGCTCATGCATACATGCTGGGGCATGTATAAGTGGATGGCCACGGGGCTGGCGGCCGAGATCACATACTTCAAGGTCAACGACCCGCCGTTGCCAGAGTCGGCCCCACACAAGGCGCCGAAAGAGTTTGACTCGGATCCGGAGGCGACGTGGCGGAAGGACTACGACGTGCACAGCAATGACGTGCACAACCTGCAGCGGCCGGAGACGGTAGAGAGCCTGCTGTACATGTGGCGCATCACGGGAGACCCGATCTACCGGGAGTGGGGATGGGAGATGTTCAAGTCGTTTGTCACCCACGCGTCGGTGGAGGAAGGTGGCGGCTTTACGAGCTTGAGCAACGCCAACACGGTGCCCCCGGTGGTCAAGGATAACCTCGAGAGCTTCTGGCTGGTAAGTGGCGCATTTGAGACGATTCTTGAATGTGTTTCTCCTCTTCCAGAATCAGGCCCAAGTGCTGACACGGTTACAGGCCGAAACCTTGAAGTACATGTACCTGCTGTTTTCGCCAAACGATCTGATGCCGCTCGACAAGATTGTCATCAACACGGAGGGACACCCGTTCCCGCGGTTCGACATGGGGCCGCTCTTCTCGACGGGATGGAAACGCAAGCCGCGCGATGACAAGGGCAAGATCATCGTATGAGAGGGGAGGCGATGAGACGAGGGGCATAACGCCGGGAGACATGTGTATCAGAGTACGATAGGGTGGTGACGCTAAATGTTGCAACGGCCGAAAAGTACATACGGACATAAACTGCATCTAGTCTGGTATGATACATGCACGCGTGAGCTTTTTCGTTTATGGGGTTTTCTAGAACATCTTTTCTTTTTTGAGATCGGCTGTATCTCCGAAGTTGTACCTAGGTACCTAGATGCATCAGAAGGTTTTGGTATCGCGTGTCAGCAGGCACAAAAGATCTTCGCGGGGTGGCGCCGAACCAAAGGCAAGTGTAACAGTTGAAGGAGTGAGTGGAGAAAAGCGAGGCTTCAACGTTCCCGTTCGGGGGCTTGGGGGATGCAGGTCTGTCAAACCATCGTCCCACCTGGCTCTGCCACTGGCGCAGCCACCGGAAGACACCTTGCCCAGTTTGGCATGTCTGTCTGATGGCGTGAGGGGACCCTGCCAGCTATGCAATGGCCAGGCCCCAAAGAGCCCAGTGATTGTGATGGCAGGACCCTTGGCAAACCGCCAGCCATCCACGCGCGCTCATTCGAGGTACAGTCCAATCTTTTCTCGCCCAAGTGTCCTCATCCTGCATGCCATCAGCAAACTTTTTTTTTTTTTTTTTTTTCATCGTGTGCACTGCAACCCATTTTGCATTACACATTCTTGACGTCCATGTAACACGAGGCCAAGCGGCACTCGCGGCCCTTTCCCGTCCCGACTGGATGGTCCGAGGTAACAGTCATGACAAAGGTCGAATGTGGCTCGACCCAAGCCGTGCACCGTGCGCCCCAGGTGTCAGCCAAAGGGGGCTCCTAGGTGCCTTCGGTACCTACCTAGGTCGGTGGTGCCCTGTGAGCGTTAGGGGATCAGTCAGTGGATGGAGTACTTGCTGTACGTGGTTGGGCGCTCTCCGCAATCTTGTTTGGTGGGGATGCTGTGCTACCTTGCTTTTGATAACTGCTGCCGATGCCACCTTGATCCCATTCTTCAATCGGCTCTGATAAGCGTCAGGTCAAGAGACCGGCCTCGAGATGGACACACGTTCGGTTGCCTCGCCCTGAGCTTGTAGCTGCGACTCCAGGGGACAAAGAAGTAGGGACAGTCGTAGTCAGGTCGATCAGCGCTCGGGACCAATGCAGCTGGCTGCAGATACCTAGGTAGCAAGAATGGCACCGCTCGGCTCTTGCGTGCTTCCAACGGCTGCCCTCGTGCTTCACTTCCCGTCCGCTCTTTCCCTGAACAACCCCCCACCCCAGCATCCTTGTCAACGCCAATGCGACGAGTCGCCCGTCCTTCGTCCCTGCCCCAGCCCAGATAAGCATCCGATTGTTCCTTCCTCTTCCCCCATGTCTGTCCACCAACGTCCGCCCATTTCCACCAGATGGTGCCTTTCCCCCCCCCCCCCCCAGAGCCCAGCCCCCATGCATCCAGGAACACCGCCGCGTCCTTCTCTCCGTTCCTCTTCGTCGCCTTCGCAAGACTTCATCTCACCGAGTCACTGACAACAAGACGCCCATCTTCATCCCATCCCTTGCGAAACGCTTCCAGGCGCTCGATCTGGCCTTGTCAGATCCCTCGAGTCGCCACGGCCCACCACCAATCATCTTGCCTCGACTCTCGAACATTTGAACCCTCGAATCTCCCTGCTCCCCCTCACGACTCACCACTGGAATGCCGCTGTTCAGATACCCGCCCAACGTGTGATTATTGACCCTCCACATCGACTGCTGCCACAATCATTGCCGGTAGTTCTCATTGTTGCCGCTGCTGCCGCCAGCCTCCCTCTGCGGTTCCCAGGAGACGCTCCGTCCCGTCCCAAGGCGGGCCATTTACGACCCCGCCCACGCCCAAAGCCCTAGGGACTCCCGCCGTCCAGACCATGGCATCGCACCGGGATATAGAGCTCAACACACTCAAGTTCAAAGAGGACTCCTTAGGCCAGGGGAGCAGCTACAGCATGCGCGACTTCAGCCTGCGCGAGCCCGTCTACGACGCCTCCTCCAGCCCTTCTCGCTGGAAGCGCTTCGCCGAGAGCTTCCAGCGCGATCCCGACCGCAGCATCCTGCCCAAGCCCTCCAGCGCCACCGGCTTCCTCGACGAGGATGGCGAGGAGCACGAGCTCGACCCTCATTACTATGACCTACGCCAAGCCACCCTGCAGACCGTCAACTCGAACCTCGTGAGGAGTCTCAAGGGCCGTCACCTACAGATGATCGCCATTGGAGGCTCCATCGGTACCGGTCTGTTTGTTGCTTCAGGCCGCGCCCTCGCCAACGGAGGGCCAGCTTCCTTGCTCATCGCCTTTTCGCTCGTCGGCGCCATGCTGTACTGTACATGTCAAGCTCTCGGTGAGCTGGCCGTGACCTTTCCCGTCGCCGGATCCTTCTCGGCCTACTCGACGCGCTTTATCGACCCCTCTTGGGGCTTCGCCATGGGATGGAACTATGCTTTCCAGTGGCTTATTGTGTTGCCGCTGGAGATTATCGCCGCTTCTATTACCATCAACTATTGGGATGAGTCGGTGACGCGCGCCATCTTTGTCACCATCTTCCTCATCGGTATTATCGGCATCAATATGTTCGGCGTTAAGGGTTATGGCGAGGCTGAGTTTATCTTCTCTCTCATCAAGATCATTGCCGTCATCGGATTCATCTTGCTCGGCATTGTTCTCAACATTGGTGGCACCCCGGGCGAGGGTTATGTTGGTGGGCGCTACTGGCAAAACCCGGGCGCCTTCAACAACGGCTTTAAGGGCCTCTGCTCCGTCTTTGTCACTGCCGCCTTCGCCTTTGCCGGCACCGAGCTGGTTGGTCTCGCCGCTGCTGAGACGGCCAACCCGCGCAAGTCCCTGCCTACCGCTATCAAGCAGGTTTTCTGGCGCATCACGCTATTCTACATTGTCGCCCTTACCCTTGTCGGCCTTCTCGTGCCACACAACGACCACCGTCTCATGGCCGTCGAGTCCCCGATCAACGCTACCGCCTCCCCATTCGTCATCGCCATTGAGGAAGCCAAGATCAGCGTCCTTCCCGATATCATGAACGCCGTCATTCTCATCGCCGTCCTCTCCGTCGGCAACTCGGCCGTGTTCGGTTCCTCCCGTACTCTCGCCGCTCTGGCCGACCAGAACCAGGCCCCCCGCATTTTCTCGTACATTGATCGCAAGGGCCGGCCTCTGATGGCCATTGGTGCGGCCGCCATTGTCGGCCTCCTTTCTTATATCGCGGACATGCCTGAGCAGTCCGACATTCTTGACTGGCTCCTCGCTACTTCAGGACTATCTTCGATCTTCACATGGGCCTCCATTTGCTATTGTCACATCCGCTTCCGCCAAGCCTGGCGCGCCGCCGGCCATCACCCGAGCGAACTCGCCTGGCGGTCCCAGGTCGGCGTCACCGGCTCTTGGTGCGGCCTCATCATGAACTGTATCGTCCTCGTGGCGCAGTTTTGGGTAGGCGCATGGCCCATCGAGGTCGACGAGCTCGACAGCAAAGGCATAGCAAAGTCCTTCTTCCTGCGCTACCTGGCCGCCCCCGTCGTCGGAGTGTTTTACATCGGCCACAAGCTCTACTACCGAACGACATGGGTCAGACTGTCCGACATGGATGTGGACACGGGACGACGGGATTTCCACCTCAACATCCTGATATCTCAGGAAGAGGAGGAGAAGAAGACGTGGCCAAGATGGAAGAAGGTGTACAAGTTCCTGTGTTAGCCGCCGTTCTGGAGAGGAACAAGCATGGTGTGTGAGGGTCGGTAGTGGATGGGTACGGGTAGCCTGGCGTTTGGCGCTTTTTTTTCGGATTCCCATGGAGTAATGATTTGAATACGTGTTCCCAGGGCGCGGCAGGGGAGGCAAGGATACCTGGTTTCCTCATCCTCCTCTCTTGGCTGCAATACGATATGATGGGACGGTCATGGATTGAAGGGCCGGCAATTCTGGGATATGAGATGACTACGGTTGGTTCGCATTGTCAGATATAAAGCTGGCACTAGCGCGTATTTTTTTTTTTCCACATGCGGGCAGAATATACCTTGCTTTTACTTTTGAACCCTAAGTCGGGTGAACGTTCGTAATATCGTAGTAGTGGATGTGACTGAACATTCCGAAAACCCGCGCTGACGCAGGCATTCTTATCACCGAATCTTTTTTTAGGTACAGCTGATTAGAGGGAACTCTGCAAGTGGATATTTCTTTTTTTCTGTTTTACTTCCTAGGCTATCAACGGACGTAATACAGGTTTACAACTTGTAGTAAAAATACGCCCTCAAGACCATTCGTCTCACGGGAGAGGAGGGGGGGCGGCCTCCCCGGTTATCCAGCACGAACCGTCCCCCTCTCTCCTACCCCAGATGGCGATGCAACAAAACAAATTCGGGAGGAAAAACAATGGGGGTAAACGGGCGAATCTGCGCCGCATGGAGACAAGAATCGAAAGCGAGGTAGCTCATGATTCATAAGCCGCGTGTCCGTGGCATCGTCAAGTGACAAATTGATGGAAAGAACAGAGAGATTAGATAGAGTGCGGACAAGTCAGACTGCTGTTGCCGCCGGTGCTGCGAGAGTCACTTAAAAGTCCCAGTTGAAGCTTGAGTTCTTCTGCGCTCCCGACGTGCCCTGCTTCTTGCCGTTGTTGGCCTTTGGCGTTGGTTCCGAATCTTCGCCGTAGAGCCAGTCTCGGTTGGTGCCCTTGCGGCCACCCATGCCGTCGCCGGCAATGTGAATGCCTCCCGCGTTCTCCTTCTTGGCCTCCTCGGCAGGCTTTTGCACCTTGCTAGGAGCAGGAGACTTGTCCTCAATGGCGAAGTGAGGGTCAAAGTCCTTATGGCGGTCCGACAGGTTCGTGATGTTGCCCAGAGCTCGGTTGGGAGCAGGTGTAGGTGCTGATCCGTCCTCATTGTACAGGTTGTTCTCATACAGATGGGAGCCTTCGTTCTGACCTGCACCGCGGGGCCGGCCAGAGACGCGACTTCCAGGCTGGGGAAGTCCATCGTCAAGGTATTCGAAATGGGCCTCGGCATCGCGGCGAGGCTTGGGTGGTGCGTGGTGCACAGGGGTCTCCTGAATACCAGAGTCCTTGTCCGCGTCCCAGTGGCGGACATCCTGGTGGCGGAACGCCTTTGAAGGCTGAGGCTTGTGGGGTGTGGTGAAGTCTTCGAAGGACCAATTTGCGCCGTTCTTGGCAGGCTTGGGCTTGTGCGCATCGCGAGCGGCAACCGCGGCGGCAGCATCCTGAGGATCAGAGCCATCGGCGAAATCGAAGTGGTTGTACTTGGTGGGATGAGGGCGGTAGGCCTTGCTGGGGCTCATGGTAGCCTCGGGCGATTCAGGCTCCAGTGGCGCATTGGGGTCAGCGTCGAAGAGTCGCTGGGGCTGGAAGTTCTTGCCGGCGCCAATCTTGGGCGCTCGTTCGCGGCCGGCGCTGGGTGAGCTCGGGTCTTCGGCAGGCGCATCCGTCAGGATGTCAGTGAATGACCTCTGGTGAGGGCGGGTGCCTGCGTATGGTGACACGACAGACTGGCCGTTGGTCTCGTCAGCCGCCTGCTGCTCGCGAGAGGCGAACAAGGACAGGGACGCGTGGGGATCCCTGAGGATGTTCTGGGATGCCCTGCGGGAACGAATCGTAATTTCGTTCGTGTCGGGTGCGCTCGCGATTCTGCCGGAGGCCTTGAGGGCAGTCGTGATCAACTTGGTTTGCTCCTTGCCATCGCGAATAGGCCAGTTGCGTCCGGACTTGCCAATGATTTCGAGCTGCTTCAGAAGCGAGCCCTGATCCCAGGTCAAGCGGATCTGTGTGATCTTGCCTTCGGCATCGAAAGTCACGAAGTGAGTCTGGGAAGCCAGGGGTCAGTACACCATGTGGGCAACGGAGTTCGCGAGCTCTTTGCTGGCCAGACATACAATAGTAAAGTAGACCTTCTGGTCAGCCAGGAAGTTGTCGTCAAGTCCGGGCAGGTAGGCACCACCGCTCGTCACGAATTCGAGGGCCGTCTCAATCTCGGCTGCTAGCGCATCACGACCCTCCACCACGTCGAGTATGTCCTCCTGGTGCTTCTTCAGCTGGTTCCGCTGGGTGCTGAGGTGCTTGATAATGTCGGTAGGGCCGTTGAAAGTCGAAGTGGTGGTGATGTAATGGAGAGTCGCGTTCGCGGCGAGCAGCGCCGAGTTGGGGGAGGCGAGAAACTGCCGGTACGCCGCCGTGGCAGACATGGCGAACGGAAGCGAGATGGAACGTGGAGAAGCGAGGTTGATGTTCAGTGTCTCGGAAACTTGTATCAGCGTCTGATCGTGTGGGGTAGTCGTCGGTGGGTAAAGTGATAGAAGATGGCTTGCAAGTATGAGGGAAAACTAGAAGAAGAAGCTGGTGACGATGAACTGAAGACCAATGTTGATCAAGGTAAGGTAGGCAGAGTAACAAGGGGGGGGGAGTGGGAAAAACAAGACAAGAGACAACACGTGTGAGTGGCTATGCTTGACGTGGAGGAGGGCCAGAAGGGAGAGGGGGGAAGCTACCGTGTGAGGGTGGATGGAGGAAGGAAAATTGAAGGGATTGCCCCTGTTTCTGTTGTTGGTCGTGGAGGGGGATGCAAGGGGGGGCAAGGGGAAGCCCAAACGCGACTCTGGAAGGTGCCGCAGCGTGGTGCCTGCCAGGCGTTCTGGGGCCGTGGCTACCCCTGTGGCGCGCATTGGGTTCAGGGGACTGGAGGCCACTAAACAGGTACTGTCGTCCATGCATGATATTGCCCTAAATTACAAGTCCTCGTTAGCATCACCCAGGAATCCCTTCGTCGAATCTTGAGCTGGGCTTTCGGAGGGCGGGGGCAGGTGGTGAGTAGAATGAGTAGAATGCGCCGCCATGAAGATGGGCGCATGCTCGGCTCCCGCAGTTAGGATGGCAGGGCAAGGGTCAGGACAGCGTGCCAATTGGCGAAAGACATAGCATTGTTTGTTTGACCCGATCGAAAATTGGCACAAGCTCCATCCGAATTCCCTGAGCATGTCTATATCGTTCAATATGCCGTCCATCATCATCAAGATAGCCATAACTTGTCAGTAGAAACGCAACTTGTCCACGATGATAATAAACAAAGCAAGAATCACAACGCGAACCCAAAGAAAGGTCCGGCAGGGATGTCGCGTTTCGGGCTGGACTGTGTTTCACATGGGCCGCCATACCATAAACGGATTAGCGTGGGCAGCCCTACCCACTGGGGTTACACGCAGAACGGCGCGGAGAAGCTCCTCCTCCACGACTCCACGACGCATGCCGAGCTTGTGGACAACGTCATCGGGGCGATTCCAAGCCATGACGGATGAAAATGGCCGTTATTTCATTACTCAAGCTCTCACTCTACCTGACAATGTCTCAGCCTGCCTCTTATCCGTTGACGATGACGCCGCCGTTGCAGTGAATAACCTGCCCGCTTAGAGCAGAGCTATCCGTCGAAGCCAGGAACACGACGCACGTTGCGATCTCTGATGGCTGTGCCGGACGTCCCATGGGGCTTGTGAAGTTCTTCTGCGCTTCCTCATTCATTGTCGCTGGGATGAGCGGCGTCCACACGGGGCCTGGTGCGACAGCATTCACGCGGATGCCCTTGTCGACATACTGGTTGCTCAAGCCTCGAGTAAACGACACGATGGCGCCCTTGGTTGACGTGTAGTCAAGCAGGTCCGGTCGTCCAATGTAGGCGTTGATGCTCGCATTGTTGATAATGGTCGCGCCCGGCTTCATGTGGGGCAGGGCATACTTGGACAGGAAAAAGAACGGGTGGATATTGGTGTTGAAGGTATGCAGCCACTGGTCCTCGGACAGGTCCTTGATGTTCTCTACCATCATCTGGTAGGCGGCGTTGTTGAAGAGAATATCAATGCCTCCGAGCTTCTCCAGTGCTTCATCGACGATCTTCTTGCAGTTGGCCTTGTCGGTGACGTCGGTAGCCAGCAGATGGCACTTGCGGCCGTAGTCCTCGACGCGCTTCTTGGTTTCTTGGGCATCGTCCTCTTCGTTGGGCAGATAGGCGATCAGCGTGTCAGCACCCTCCATGGCAAAGAGGATCGCAGAAGCGCGGCCAATGCCGGAGTCACCACCGGTGATGATAGCCTTCTTGTCTTTGAGTTTCCCAGCTGCCTGGTAAAGTTTCTCGCCGCCGTCGGCTGTAGGGATCTTGTCGAACTTGGGTGTCGGGTGAGGCATGTCGCCCTCCTTGCCTGGGAAGCTCTGATCGGTCACGGGGACCTCATGGCCTTGCAGGTCGTGTTAGAATCGCCATAGTAGCTATTGTGGTGAGTTGGTGTATGGCGTACCAGGTTTAAATTGCTCGGACATTCTGAACGGTTTATGCTTGATTGAAGTGCTTGAATTTACCTGTTCCTCTGAACATACGTGCGAGAGAAATTCAACATCTCGAGTCCTTCAACGCCTGTAGTCTCGTGTTTTTATCGGTTTCAATGAATATGGCTGTGGTGTTTCGTCATAGGTGCCTCACCAGAAGACTTAGGCGGGTGTAGTGGATCCAGGTAACATGATCGTCATTGACAGGTAATGCCCTACGTCTACAATCAGGTCAACCGTAAGGATAGGTTGAGATGCCGTTAAGTCAAAGTGGTTTTAATCTCGCAGTACTTGATATGAGCCGTCAAGTATGCAAAGGATACATATTCGCAACAATCCGTAGAACCCCTTGCCGCCTACTGGCCAAAAAGACCCCGCAAGCCCTGAGCCCAAACTCGGTGGCCACTGATTGTCTAGTTTCCATCATCGCCTTGACGCGACTTCTTGACGGCCTGATTGTCGACACGTGCGGCGGGATAACCACGCATTGTGGCGAGAAGCAAAATGGTGCGAGACGGGACGAGGTTGATCAAGGCGAAAATTGGGCCAACAACGATGAGCTCTCTATCATCGATCACCACCTAGATAGCTAGCCTTGGATGGCAGAAAACTGCCTTCCAGTCCCATGAAGGTTCCGGCAGCAGTGAATTGCATGTGCGAAACACCTCTCGAGGATCGTTTGGTCCTCTCTGACGTCACGTCGAAGGCACGTGCGTGCTACATCAAGCGATTGTCTTGGCCGAACAACTTGTCAACCCCAGGCTCAACCGATAACACAGTCATGACTATTCGAAATGAGGCAGTAATAATTTGGACCCCGAAAAGCCCTCCGACAGAACACATCTTGGCATGCGGGAAAGTGTAGGATGGATTTTCCTCGAGGAGGGGTGGGGGGACATCGCGAGAATGCAGCATCAGAGAAAGCATCTTCACAAGAAACATGACAGCTCCAACCACAATTGGCCAGAGTGCTGTAAACGGCCGGACATATGTCCTAGAAAGACAAAGCTTGCGAGGACGGGGGGTCTCCGATGCACGATGGGCCACTGACAGATTGGAAAAATGGAAGAGAAAAAGGAATATATAGGGTCCAGCAACCAGGTCGAGATGGATGAATAGGAGGGCTGGATCGATATGGCCGCAGGATCGGAGTACTCATGCCTACCCACCAGGTGACAGACAACTCGTGAGGACGCAGAGTGTGCTGCATTAGAGAAGAAAGCGGCCAAATGAGGAGGCTTCATGGCTCGGCCAGTCCACATGGTCCAGTTGGATCAAGCAAGGCACCTGCTGGGGAAGGACGCACCACCACGATGTACCTACCTCAGGCAGGTAGGTGGGTGGGTGGGGAAGTCGTGCAGCGGAATACATGTACAAGGCGCAGCCAGTCGAGGCAGGTAAAGGGAGAGCTAAGCTTGGACCGCTTTGTGATGGCTCACCGGGAGGCAAGAGCATATACCTGCCAGGCAGGGCGTGCAGGTTTGACAGGCAAACAGGTTCAAGGACAAATCGCACCGACAGTCATTGCCCCGATTTGCCGGTCCGGGTTGATGGGCCCTTCCGCGAATCGGGAGCGGGGCAGGTTCGGAGGAGGCAGGAGGCAGGAGGCAGGAGGCAGGAGGCAGGAGGAGGGAGGGTTTGGCTGTCGTCGATTGGCGAAACAACCCCTGCTGGCGACACTGCTTGTATTCAGACACCATGTTGCTTCCTTTTGCTCCAGCTCCTCCAAACTCCTGGCGTGCAGTCCCTCATCTCCCCCGATGATCGTGGAGACTGAGAGGCGCCGCGAGTTCCGGGCCATGTCCATACCAAGATCCCCGCAATGAGCCTTTGGTATCTCTATTCGTATAGCCACCCGACGTCGTCCGTCCCGTCCGACCCACCCCACGCCGGTCAGATCTGGCGACATCTTGTCACGTCTCGACATCGCCGCGCCACAGCGCCAACAATACCACCCACACTTCCAGGCCACGGCACTTCAAAGATCGAGAACAGCTTGTGACGCCTGGCTTGTAGCATTGGCCAGTCAGTCTTGGCTGTTGGAGGGCCTCGCCCTCGGACTCATCTGATCTATCATCGGTTTGAGCACCGCGAAGACCGGTCTCAGGCCAACCAGAACTCTCTGTCGGCATGGGAACAAAAGTACCTACCTCTAACGGCAGGAGTCAAAAACATGCGGTAGTTCTCATCAAGGTTCCTGTCAGAGAATCGAAGCAGCAGCGGGTGAGCCCACTTGGTCTCGGTGAGACGATGTTCTGAGATGCCGCCACGGAACAGGGATTTGGCGCAAAGCCGCTCGCAATCGTGGGCATCACCATACTGGCCGCAGCCAGCTCCTGTGCTCCCCTAATCCGTCGGACTTCGGCAAGGGGAGGCCGGAGGAGCTTGAGAAGCTTCATTTGTCCTTGCCCATATCATCAGCGCCGCTTTGTAACCCCACATACTCTTACGACGCGAAACATGTTCACCATACATACTACTGATACTGTACTACACGATGCGACACACCATAAAACTGAAATTGATATGTGATGACTTTCACAGCTCCCTCTCCTACTTACATCTCCACTTATGCGCTGCCGGATCGAAGCCGTGCTCGCCTGCCTGGTCGAGATCTTGAGATCAGCCATGATGCTGGGTCCGTGCATCATAGATGTCCTTCGCCCCCTCCTCCGCCCTCCTCGCTTGACACGCTTGACACGATACAGTCTCCATGGGTCAGATGCAGGCGACAACCGTTGGTGAAGATGGGGGTGGGATGGGGATGGAACGCTGGCGCACCTCCTGTATCCCCATCTTCCCTTCCCGCACACCATGGCCTCGATGACATGACAAGTCAGATACGCTAGGACATAGATGTGCGATGACCCTTGAGCCCGTGGCTGACTTCCTCATCCCGGCATGCGACGTTATTCCCGCACGGTTCACTCCAGTCACTGACATCTTGCTTCTGCTGGCTTTGCCCGCAAACTTTGACCCTGGTACTCTCTTCACGCAAGATGATGGACGCTACCCAGTGACAAATCTTCGCCGTGCCTCCCTGCCGTACGGATGACGGCTGGTTCTGGTCTGATGTCTGCCATATTTGTGCGTGCTCCGGTGCTCCGCGCGAGAAACTACGTATGAATCCTTTCATCCCCTGCATTCGTCCCCTGGTTAGACGTGTTTCTAGCCACTCGCCCGACACTCTCAACCCTATAAATGCTCCATGTCCTCTTAGGTTACGAGCACGCACACGCGTCGGTCACAGCCAATACTGTTGGGGGTTATCAGACGCCATAGTACACCCACGTTGCCCACCATGGAAGACTACTCAAACATCAAGTCAAGGGGCGTACAGATGTTCTACATCCAGCTCGTGTTCCTCATCATCGCCGGCCTCTTCGTCCTGCTCAGGGTCTATGTCAGGGCCGTGTTGGTCAAGAAAGTAACTCTGGATGACTGGCTTATTTTCCTTGCTATGGTCAGACTCCTTAGTTCTCCCATTGTGGCATGAGCTAACTCAATCAGCTCATTTACCTTGTGTATGGTGCTGTTGCTCTTGATGGCATTCGAAACGGCGCCACTGGAAAGTCCCTCGCCGAACTCAAGATTGACGATGCGGCTGTCTCACTACGGGCGTGGTACATCTGCGAAGTTCTCTATGCTCCTACGACCTTGGCCATCCGCGCGTCAGTCTGTGTCTTGCTCCTCCGCCTCGCCTCGAACAAGATTCACCGTTGGATCATATGGATCAATCTTGCCGTCGTGAGCGTCGTCTCCATCGCCTTCTTCTTCCTACTGGTCTTCCAGTGTAGCCCCGTCCATTTCTTCTGGCGCCAGCTATATGGAATTCAGGGCACCTGCATCGACCGTAACATCGTGCCGTACGCAACCATCGCTCACAGCGTCATCTCAGCCTTGTCTGACTGGTGCCTTGGACTGCTACCTATTGCGTTGCTCTGGAACGTAGACATCAACAGAAGAACGAAGGTCATCATTGCGATTCTTCTGAGCATGGGCATGGTGTAAGTCCTTGTCGGTTGCTTGGACGTCGGGTGCTAACAAGACGAAGTGCTGGAATCGCCCTCATTGTCCGCATCCCTTTTGTACGCCACATGGACATTTCCATGGAGTTTCTATACGCGACAATGTAAGTCCTCAGACCAGGCTTCCTACACCACAATATGCTGAGACGCAACATCAGTGACGTAGCCATTTGGTCCATCATGGAACCTGCCCTTGGCATCATCGCAGCTTGCACAGCTACCTTCCGTCCTCTTTTCAAGAATTGGGGCTTTGGATGGACAAGTAGGCGAGGCCCTCGCAACGACAATGTCCACAGCCCTGACCAGAAGGGCACGGAGCTCTCGTCGACCACTCACACGGTATCCAAGCACTTGAGCCAGCTTGGACCAAGCGGCGAGTCGCAGATGGAGCTTAATAACAGCGGCAGTACTGTCTCAACACCCAGTTCGCCGAGGGATATCGAGAGTGGGCAAATCCGTATTAGGTCTCCGTCACCGACATACCGAGCGTACAGTCCTGATGGACCGAGGGAGAGTGGAGAAGGGCACCCAGATATGCCGGCACCACCTGCAGCGCGGCGGCAGGGTGCCAGCGCCATTTATTCAGAGCAAGTGTGAGATTTTTGGAGGAGTCCGAGTGAAACTTTTGGTATGATATTTATGATGAGAGTAGAGATAGACTTACAGGGAATGCGAATCATGACTCCTCTGCTGAGGTTACTAGAGATGGTGTCCGGCGAGCTGAAGCTTCGAAAGGGAATCCGGATGCCATATGAACGATTTATGTGGCACTGACAGGAAAGGCCGCATCGCTCCCGAACCTTACCAGATTCAATGCACATCGAGTGCTGCATCAGACATCCTCCAAATCCATGTTCGTCCAGATCGTGACCGGGCGAGAGATTGGTAGCATTACGCTTGATACTTGGCTCAAAAAAAAAAAAAAGAAAGAAAGAAGAACAATGGGTAGATACCCAACTCGAATGCGAAGTTATTCTCGAACATGATTCTGGTCGCCGCGTTTGTCCATATAGCACAGGAGTTCGGCAACTCCTTATGCCAGTGTCAACTCGGCTCCGGACCAGGAAGCCAGCATATCCTCAACTTCATTTCAGCCAAGAACGGTTGTCGTTGAATGCGGCGATATGCGTTCAAGTGTTTATTGCTTAGCTGCTTCAACTCGCAGATGACCGTGCAAGTGGCGGGCCGAGGCATCAGACGTGGACGAAACGGCACGGAGTGTGAACGGAGACCTCAAAAACTAGAATACAGGTTCCAAAACTGCCTGGAACTACTGCTGAACAGATTGATATGATGCTGCCAAGTCTGGACTTCAATGCACCTCGCCATGAGCCGTCCCATGACTCCCCAACAAGCCATGTATGCCACGATGAAGAGATGCCAGGTAGATCACGCATCGAGGGCGTAGCGCGCGCAGCAGCAGAAGCATCATCACCATCTTTCATTGCCCGGCATCGCCCAACTTCGGCAACCACTGACTGCATCAAGACCGCCGTCTCATCGTATTGGTACACAGGGGGGACAGCTCCCAGGCCACCTCCAGCCGTCACAATACAGCCGTCAGCGCCCAGGCCGGTGTCGACGCCCTCTTCAAGATGCCTACAAAGCTCCGGAAAAAAAATACAAAGCAACATGCCAGAAAACGCCAGGAGAGAAATATGTGTGACGTCTCCTCTATTGTCTGCTCGACCATCCTCCCATCCGCCTAGATTATCGAATCCCCCCCACCAACCAGCCTTGGTATCGTATCGCAGGTCGCATTCGAATCGCCGCCGCCGCCGTCTCCTCACAGCGCAATTGCCCCCCTGCGGCTCTCTCGCATGTGCAGAACGCCCTGCATGCCGCAGAAGACTAGGAAGCCCTGCGTCGACACATTAGCACCAGTCACAAACTGAACCACGTCAGGCCAGAGAGGAGAAGCGAGGAGAACCTACCGCGTAGATGATCACAGCAACGAAGATTGTGCTCGCGACAACGGGGCCGTTCTTGGGGTCCTCAATACCACCGACGAGTTCGTGGTTGTTCGCCCTGAAGAGCAGACCCAAGACGCCGAGAATGAGGATAGCGAATACGGAGATCACCGTGCTGCAGTGAGCACACGCACGTCAGCCTGCTGTCGGTGTTGCCGCCGAGCTTCTCGACATGTCTGGAGCTGTAGATCGCGAGGACAAAGAGGGATACATACCACGACCACGCCTGCATAGCACTCACGACAGGCTTCATGGTTGCGGCGTCTAGGTTGTCTGGGGCCTTCGAATTGGTTTCGGTTTCTGGATGCTGTTGCAACGCCGGTCAATCGCGGACTTCAGGCTGTTGATGTAGAGCTGCCTGGAGGGTACGGGTGTGTCGTCAGTGGAGGTTCGCATAGGTGAGGCTGGAGCTAGGAAACAGGCTGTACTGTGGCTTACGATGCACCGCCACAACTAGCGGTCATGTGTCACGTGATGATATCAATCTCCTTGCGAAAAGCCCACATCACCACTCTGCAAAGTACATCTCAAATAAGAAAGAGACACGAAACCTGTAAGAGTGTATTCATAATGATTCTACGTAAGCGTACTTTTTCCAGCCCATGCACCCATGCTCATCTAGCCCCTGGTTGCCTGGCAAGCCAGTTTGGAGCTGGCTCCTTAAAATCACACATCAAACACTGAATAGAGCAATGAGTCCGACCATCGTGGAGATCAGGATTGCAGAGACGCAAGCTTTGTTGCCCATGTTTTCAGAGGCCTTGCTCTTTTTGCACTCCTCTGAACCGTTGTTGCATGCGCTGCACCACTCCTTTCGGCTCATGATCGCGGTCGGCTCGTATTCGGCGGAGAACTTCTTGTAGCGCAAGCCTTTGTCATCGGGTCCGAGAAAATGTTCCTTGAAGCCATCTAGCTTCGAATGAGTGTAGAAATGAACGAAGACATTATCGTGATTTCCGACAGCGGGATCTTCAGCCTCCTAGACGAGTTCGAAAGCCACAGATGTGGCACGTGTGATGATCTTCTCAGCCTCCGGAGAAGAAGTGTCGAGGCGAGCGAGATGGAAGAATGAAGGAATGGCGTTGAATGGTCCAATCGATATTGTGAGCTGCGGCTTCTTGTATTTGGCGTCGATGACATCATCAAAGGCCTTGAGGACTTGGCCCGCAAGCACTCTGCCAGCAACTGAACAAGCCTCCTTGATACCTTTGCCATTTGGGGTGCACTCGGCCCAACTGACTTCCTTCTCGGGCCCTGCTTTGTGCGTCAATCCATTCGACTCTTTTGAATGTTTAATCCTCGTGGGGTTGACACTGTGGTGGATGACGACGTCTGCCAGAATGTTATTCACTGGAGACTCTTCAAAATCTCTGCGAGGAGAAATGGGAGGGACTCGTCGCGTGGTGCAGAAGGTTTGGCTCTCGCTGTGGCTATCGGGAATCAGACCCTGTACGAGGCCGATGCAAGCGTGCCGGACAGCATGAATGTTCTTGTCGGGGAGGATAACTGTGGCTTGTCCCTTGACTGTTTTATCATCCTCCCAGTTGCTGAGCCAGGTGGTTTCATTGTTAAAGTACCTGCTGGCGAATGCTTCGCCAGAGTGTGAGCTCCTTGTGTTTTCGTACCACTCCTTGGGCATCTGGAAATCGTGTTTGGTGTCACATTCTTCCTCTTGACGATGGTAGATGAAAACACTGCGGGTAAAATTCGCAGCGTGGATGAGCGGCAACGTGGCCAGCACGAGGGCAACATTCGTCAGCATGTTTGCAGCTGAGGAGTGAATAATGTGGCCGTGAGATGGGACGTGAGTAAGAAGGGCAGGGACGAGGGTCGTGTTGAAATAAATGCAATGGGTCACAGAAGATGTGCCAGATAAAGCTGGGGATCCTGAGCCGATACTGAACCAGCTTTGCGGGAACACGGAGGGCGTGACAGGTGTATGGTTGACGACTGTTGTCTTTCCTGGATGGTAGCGTAAAGAAAGAGGGTGCAGTGGCAATTTGTGGTGACTATAAGAGAATGTGACGGCTGGTAGACAATGAGCGATAAACCAAAGTCTGGTTGAGGAGCTTGCTAGTAATGGGAGACAAGACGATGAAGACGGGAGATGTGGAAGAAGAGAGGTGAAAGAAGAGAGGTGAAAGAAGAGAGGTGAAAGAAGAGAGGTGAAAGAAGAGAGGTGGAAGAAGAAGAGGGCCAACGCCAAAAGTTTGCTCAAGGGGAGTAGGCGATTTTCGGCCCATCATGCCAGGGAAGCAACCATAGTGTGTGGCTCTTGAGAAGAACCATCCGGGGCCTTGAGCGAAGGGAAGGAGGATGGGAGGCCTTAGATCTCTGACCCGAAGTGAGAAGGAGGGAGTGGCACTGTCGTTACCTTCCACCTCGGTCGGGGTTCGAGGAGCAATTGCGTCTGGACACATGGCAAGCTTGCATCAGCGTATGAGGGCCATATCCAGCGAAATGCCGTAACCCAAGGCGACCGACCATTGTGTTGATGAAGAGTCTATCCCTAAGGTACCTTACCTACGCGGTACTCTGCTCAAAGCTTGGCCTCCCCCTTACGCCCACTCTTCACATTCTTGGAGAAAGAGCCTGACAGGATGAAGTCAGGGTACTTCACATGGTCGTCGAGGCCGACTGCCGTGCTTCCAGACCGCCTCCATGCACCACCATCGACAGGGATGACCTGACCATTGACGAGACTTCCTGCGTCACTGAACAAGTAGACGGTCGAATCAGCAATATCCCTGACTAGACCCCATCTACCGAGGGGAATGGCAGCCTCCGCAGCCTTCATGTCGACTGCGCTGCTCGACAGTCGCTGCATTCCTTCCGTATCCTTGATCGGGCCAGGAGCCACCACGTTGCTTGTGATGCCGTAGGGACCGTATTCAAGCGCCACCGAGGCCATGAGCGAATCGACAGCAGCTTTCGCCGCAGACACGTGGGCCTGGAGAGGCATGCCGGTGTAGTGGAACGTCGCCGACACAAACATGATCCTTCCGCCGGTCAAGCCATTCGTGCTCGGGTTGGGGTTCCTCTTGGCTGATTCGACCAGATACGGCACGGTGGCCTTGATCGTGTTGAAGGTGCCCAGGACATCAATATCCATGACTGCTTTGAAAGCGTTGGAGCTCATGCCAGAGATGGGAGCAACGAAGTTTCCCGCGGCTCCAGCACTAGGTCGCAATGAATCAGCATCGTGACTCGGCCAAAAACAGGTCCGAAGGAAACTTACATGACAAAATCAATGGCACCCAGTTCTTTGACGCAGCGATCGGCTGCATCTTGCAAGCTCTTGGGCTGCATGGGCTTTGTGAGCAAAACGTCCTCACTTGAACTGCACAGCGACTGAGGGCACGTACGTTCCTGACATCGCATGCGCCAATACCAATGACCTTTGCACCTGAACGGGCAGTCGCGATGTCCTTGGCGACAGTTTCCGTCTTCTCCACGTTCCTGCCGATAATGCAGGCGTTCGCGCCCAGCCGGACAAGAGCTCTCGTCTGAGCACTGCAAATGGTGCCTGCTCCGCCAGTGACAAACACAACGCGATCCTCTGAGAAGGTGTCAGCTAGGCAAGCTCATGCAAGTGGTGAGCGGCCACAAGGGAAGGGGCTCACTGAAGATGCCGTCCTTCCAGACGGAGCTCACGTATTCAGACTCGGGAATAGGCATTTTGGGAAGGGTGACTGTAGGTATGCAAGAGAAGGAGGGATGGAAGCGATGAATAGTTTGTCAGATCCGCGATCTTGATGTACCTATGCTACGTAGAGGAAGTGGAAATGATGAAGTGTACAAGGACCGTACTTTGAGGATAGGAATGATGCTCGTCTAATCAGTGTCACCTGGGTCGTGCTGAGAGTTTGCCCAGGATCGAACCTCGGCAAGTCATCACCACCATCGTGAGCTTGGACTAAGAGTGGGTCCAGAGTCTGGGGAACTCGCACTCGCCTAACGTGTGAGGCAGCAAGGGCATCAGCTGGGTCTTTGGAGTGATTAGGTAAGGTGGATGGCTTGCATCAGTCTGGTACGGTTGGCCTGGGAATCCTTCCCCACATGACCCCAATGCTACTGGAGCTTGGAGGCGCCTGCTTCCACAGCGCTCCGTTTCCAGCGACAGGCGCTATCCTCCGGCGGCCACCAGCGCCTGCCCAACAGCATTCGACCAGTGACCAGCCCCTCATTACCACCTGCCACGCCGCACCACGACCTAAGTCGTCAGTCATCAGGCACTGCCCCCGGCTCCAACCACCCGTAGGTACCCCAGCTACGTCGAACGACAGGCGGTCATCAGCTCTGTCCCTTTCCCTCTCACTTCCGCCCTTCAACCCCCATCGGCCCCCGACTCCTTCAGCATCACCTAACCACCTGAGCCATGGCTTCCAGAGGAGTTTCGGCCCTGAAGTTCGTGGGCACTGTCTCACTAGGTCTCCTGACGGTACGTCTTGCTTTTTCTCGCCCTGCACTCTGTTCACGCCGGGTTCCGTGAGTGGCCGGGTGGGTAGTGACGCCACCACCGCCTGTTGGACTCCCCGCACCGCACCGCACTCTCGTCCGCGACTCGGGAGGACATCTCTTTTTCGCAGTGAACGACCACTAACGCGAACACTCTCAGGGCCTCTCCTACTCTCTCTCCGCCGTCACGGTGCCCTCGATTCTCGCCCTCCCCTCCGCTTCTGACGCCGTCCGCGCCTTCGAGAATCTCGCCTCTTCCTCGACCTTGCAGCTTCGCGCTTTGACTGGCATCTCGACCGCCTCCTTCCTCCTCGCCTTCTTCCTCTCCCCACGCGCCTTCCGCCACCCCTATCTTGTCTACGCCTCCGCCTTCGCCCTGACTTCCAGCCTCGCCGAACAGATTGCCTCACGCTCTCTCGCCGCCGACTCGTCCTCCCACGAGGCCGCCCATGCCAACCTCGCCGCCCGTCGCGAGAGGCGCGCCGCCCGTAACGCCGCCCGGACGGCACGCATGGAGGCCAGCTACGAGGTCGTCGGCGACTCGCACAGCGACGGCACCGGCAGTGTCAGCGGCGCAGAGGACCTCGACGCCGAGGAGGAGGCGCTCAATGGGGAGCAGGTGCGCGGCGAGGTCGAGGCGTTTGGAAAGACGCAGCTGGTGCAGGCCGGTGTTGCGTCTGTCGGCTTCCTGATGGCCGTCGTGGGTATCTGGGGCGAGGGCGCCATTTACGTGTTCTAGAGAGTGGGGCCTGGGGTGCATGATGATGCATTCCATCATTTTTTCTCGCTTCTGGTGTTGGGTGTCGAGGATTGGCTTTGCAAAGTATGGATACGCGAAGTTATCGCTGGTTTTAAAAATGCCGTTTTTCTCTCCAAGCTGCCACCTTCATGGATATAGGTTTAGGTCTGGCCGAATTAGACCAAGTATAAAGATGAGGGGCCACAGTCCTGTGGAACTCGTGCGAAGTGCCGCTTGCGTGCTGCAGTGAGACTGTCCCTTTTTGCTCCAGATTTTTACTTCTACCTATGCTACTGTTGTGTTTATGTGGAGGAAACCCCATTTGTCTCGTCATTTTTGAATCAGATATTTCCAGTGCAATGCTGTGCTTGCATGCCAGGCTCAACCCTTGAGCCTCTCCGTCCCAGCCATGTCGTCCTGCGCATCCTTGATCAAGAAGCTGTGGCCGAGGTCAGCCTCACCCAGGCGCCAGACTAGGAGACAAGAGAGGAGGAGACAAAAGAGGAGGAGACAGAAAGAAACAGGGGGCGACGTACTTGTACCACAGCACCGTCGGCGCAATGGTGCCGAGATGCCACAGGCTGTGGGCGTCGAGGGCGCCCCAGACGGGGGCAAAGTCGAAGAGCTCGAGGCTCATGACGGTGATGACGCTGGCGACGACGAGGCCGGGCCAGACGGCCCAGGCGCGCTTCGTCTCGCGGTACTTGCTGTAGCTGTACCAGACCCAGAGGGCGTTCTGGACCATGCCGACGGCGACGTTGGCGGCCATGTTGTAGGTGTAGTCCCAGGCGACGCCCTTGAGGTAGGCGACGTGGGCGGCGTAGAGGAGGGCGCAGAGCAGGGACCAGGCGCGCAGGACGCTGCGGCGGCGGGGCGTGGCGCGGTAGAGGCGGAAGATGCGCACGACGGTGTAGTAGAGGCCGTAGAGGACGGAGGCGCCGGCGGCGAAGTAGTCGAGCTGCTCGGTGGCCGTCGAGTCGCGCGTGTGGAAGACGGCGGAGAAGACCCACGAGGCGATGCCGACCTGGGCGAGCACGACGTAAAAGGGGTGCAGCGGGTAGGCGGTCGGGATGGCGGCGCGGAGCTTGCGGAGGCCGTCGCGGTGCGCCACGAGGTTGCCGAGGGAGAAGAGGACCGAGGCCGGCTCCTGCATGCCGAGGAGGCGGTGGAAGGGCCATTTGCCGTGGAACTGAACGATGGGCAGCGAGCGGTCGACACGGCGGTTTGTGATGATGTGTTGGCAGGTGTAGTCGCATTCGGAGGAACATGTCCAGAAGAGGAGGCGGCGGTGGAGAGCTGTCAGGGACGAGGAGGTCAGCATGCTGTCCCGGCTGATGACAGACAGGGAGGAAGCAGTCATGTGTCTCTAGATGTATATCTCTAGATATATATCTCTAGATACATCTTCGTTTGTCTGTCTCGTGAGGGGGAAATGCATACGAATCGGTGTCGGGTTGGAACTCAGGCAGTTCTCCTGCTTGCAGACCTGCGATCAATGAGCTGGTGTCCCTCGGGGTTGCGGAGGAGGGCACCACACGAACCTCGACACACTCACGAAAGTCGGGGAGGCGGTCTCCCACAGAAGCGTCAACAACAACGGCAAAAAGGAGAAGCAAGGCGATGCTGCATAGCAGTGGCGAGAGCCATGCTCTCGCACTTGATCGGATCATGGCTGCAGCAGCATGGACGAAACGCAAAAGGTAGAATGGAAGCAAAGTTGCCAGTCCCGAGCGTCTGGTGGATGCAAGAAGCCGACAGCGTGCTCACTTCCTGACCCCCCTCCCCCTGCCAAGCTGTTTGCCCGTCACTGGCTGGCGGGTTTTAGGGCTGATTGGCTGCGTCTCGGAGCTGCACTGATCCCCGTCCCCCCTCCCCTCCCTCCTCCCTCCTCCCCAGATCTCGGGGGGCATGCGATGGAGCGGCCCGAATGTGAGACCCTGATCGTTCAATCGGGCGTCTTCGGGCGTCGGAAATGAGCAGCGATGAAAATGACTAGCTTCGTTCCTCCGTTGCAGTCCCGCTCGAGGCTTCGTGCACCCTTGGACCCTTGGTGCGGCCAGGTTGTGTGACTGGACTTCTGGAAGGGTCAAGACGCCATTATGGAAGCATGTGTCGAGCTTAATAATCAGACCTGTGGCTGCCGGCCGAGGGTGGGGCAATGCCCCTCCGTACCCGGGGCTTCTGTGAACAATATGCGGAGGGCATCACTTGGGACCAGATTGACATTCTCAGTGTCTGTGTTCCATCCATTAATGCCCTTCTTAAATTGAGATCGGCCGCCCCCTCAAGACTCTGCAGTCAAGTTGACGACCAAGCCGCCACCATGTTCACAGGAATCGTGGAAGACCTCGGCAGTAAGCCCCTCCCTCATATGACTCCTCATATGACTCCTCATATGACTCTCATCTCTGTGAGGACATGGTCACTCACACTCCTTGACCACAGCCGTCACCGAACTCAACACGCAAGACGCCACCGGCGGCACCTCCCTGACCATCACGCTGGCCCCCGACTCCCAGCTCCTCTCCGATGCCCACCTCGGCGACTCGATCGCCGTCAACGGCGTCTGCCTGACCGTCACCTCCTTCACGCCGACGGCCTTCACCATCGGCGTCGCCCCCGAGACGCTGCGCATCACCAACCTCGGCGCCCTGACGACGGGCTCGCGCGTCAACCTCGAGCGCGCCGTCCGCGCCGACACGCGCATGGGCGGCCACTTTGTCCAGGGCCACGTCGACACGACGGCCACCATCGCCGCCGTCACCCCCGACGGCAACGCCCTGACCTTCCGTTTCGCCCCCGCCGACCCCGCCCTGCTGCGCTACGTCGTCTACAAGGGCTTCATCGCCATTGACGGCGCCAGCCTCACCGTCACCCGCGTCAACGACGACGAGCGCTGGTGGGAGGTCATGCTCATCAGCTACACCCAGGAAAAGGTCGTCACCGCCGCCAAGAAGCCCGGCGAGACGGTCAACGTCGAGGTCGACATGATGGCCAAGTATGCCGAGAAGAGCCTCGCCGCCTACTTTGGCCAGGCTGGTGCCGCCGCCGCGGGGACGACCATCAAGGACATTGCGGCGCAGAATCAGTGAGGGAGTGGGTGTGCGTCAGCGAGCAGTAGCAAAAAAAGAAAATTGCATGAATGACATGAATTCGGGTTGGAAGCTTGAGAATATCCTAACATCATCCTGTGCGCCGTGCTACAAAAGACAATACGCCTGATGGTGGGGACGATCCCGACAAGACGCCTCACGCCTCAGACAGACATCGGTCATGCGTCCCCCCAGACCTCGGCAATCCGCTGGCTGACGGCCTTGGCAATCTTCTTCCTTCCCACCATATGGGCCAAGCCGTTGGACACCATTTCGCGCTTCCTCTTGAGACCCTGTTCGCCGGTCCCGCACGCCGCAAATGCCTTGACAAAATCGTGCGGTGTTTTCCACCGCTTCTGTATCTCGAGAGCCTTCTCGCCCGTGACCCCCCTCGTCGTCATGAGCATCTTCAGAAAGACGTCCCTCAGCGTCATCATGTCCGACTTGGAGGCCAGAGATGCAAACGCGGGGTAGCTGATGTAGTAGCCCCTTCCCGGCTCCTTCTCTCGGAGGTGCGCCAGCAGGGGAAGGTAGTTCTGCGCCGTGAGCACCTTGGTCGGAATCACCAACAGCGGCTTGCTCTCGTACAGCTTCTTCAGCAGCACCGTCATCCTGGCAAGGTATCGGATCGTGTCGTCCACCTTCTGCGTCTTCTTAAGAAAGTAGCCGTTAACCACCTGCGTCGACGCCACCGCGGACTGCACCGACTCCTCGTACTTGGAGAAGTGGTTCGAGTCCATGGCGATCTCCTCGACAATGTAGATGACGTTCTGAACCCCAGACTTGCGGAGGCGGAACTTTTGCTCATGGAACCGACCATCTTTGATGCTGCTGACAAGGTCATCGAGACGTTTGCGCTCGACGATCCAGTCGAGAACAACCTCGTCGCCTTCGGCACCGTGGGCAGTCAGGGCTGTAGCGTCGTGGGTTTTGGCGATCCACTGCGCGTCGCCGACGTCGAGGGAACGCATGATGGGCTTGACGCCCTTCTTGATGAGCTCCTCTTGCAGATAATCTCGGTCTTTCGTGGCGCGGATTTCGCGGACGTCGAGGAGGAGGTGAACCGTGAAGGATCCGGGGGCGAGCTCGATAGGGGTAAACTGGGGCAAGCTATCACCAGCGGTGACGGACCCGTTACCCACGACGCCCTCGTAAGAAGCTGGAGGGGCGATCTCTGCGGACCTGCCTGCTTCGGTGCGTGGTAGTGCTTCCGCGGCCTCTGCTGTGCTGATCGGTGCCGGTGCCCCGCCACTTTGCTGTGCTACCTGTGGCGCGTCGGCGGCGCTGGCGGCCCCAGATGGTCCCCCGCCGCCCCGTTGTGGTCTGCTGGATCCGCCGCGCAACCTCCCAGCCTTCATCCGTCAAGGCATACCTCCGCATCGGCCGGCCTCTCTCGTAGACAAACTCCTTGTCCAGCAGCGTCTTCATCGAGTTCCACGCCGTGTAGAACTTGGTGGGATCGCTCGGTGCCGTGAAAGACGAGTCGCAGTGCTCCTGCGCCTTGTCGATGAGATCGGCCTTGGTCATGCCCGACGTGGCGTCTTCACCGAGAGTAGCGAGGGCCAGAACGAGAGCGTACGCGCCGGATCGATAGGCAGGAACGTACGGTTTCGGCTTTCTCGTCTTCTTAGGCGCCGCCGAGCCCTCGCCCGCGCCCTCGCCATCGCCATCGTGCGTCTCCCTGGCGTTCCTGTTCTTCCGGGGACGCTCGGGCATCGGCAGGCCGTTCTGCTCGCAGTGCTTCTTCATGCGGTCTGTCAGCCGCGACGACATTTTCTCGCCGAAGCCCTTGAGCTGGACCAGCTGCTGGGGGTGTTCGAAGGCCAGGGGACATGCTTTCAGGGACTCGTAGGCGTGTTTGTAAGTCGTGATGCCTTTTGAGTTGCGCTCCCTGGCCGTGTCGAGCCATTCCTTGACCCAGTCCAGAAGCAGGGGGTTGGCGTATTGATCATGTTCCCCCATGGCGGTAGGTGTGGTCAATTCTCATGGCAGTGGCCAGGGCTCATGGGATCGGGGTGGAAGTGTGGCGGGGAGAGAAAGGCTAGCAAGAAAAGCAGCGGCAAAAATCAAAACGACGGGATGCGCCAAAACAAACAAGAATGGAAAGATCAGTCATCCAGTAGTGGCCCAGACGCTCCCAAGACGACAGTGAAGGCATCGCCAATGGTGACGCGACGAGGTTGTGGCGGGTGGGGACGCAAGTACGAGCTGGGGCGCGCGAACTCACGTGACCCTCGTGGTCGGCGCGGTTTCTATTCTCAGCGCAACGTTGCGTCGTATTTGCGTCACCGACTGACTTGCATCAGCCGGCAGACACGATAAAAAGGTCTTGCTGCCACCCCAGGCTAGCCTTGAAGCGGTCAAGCAGCAGGAAGCAGGGGCCACCACACGAGCTGGCCATGGCGGGGTCTCACCTGTAGCTGGTCCTGCTGGTCCTGCGGTCCTTGGTCCTGCTGGTCCATCCAGAGAGGAGGCCACCCCGGGCGAGCTCGCGCAGGCACAGCAGCCCAGTGCAGGGCTTCAGGCTACCCCTCCAACCCCTACCTTAAGGTACCTAGGTATCTAGGTACCTACCTACCATGTACCTCCCTTAGGTACGTAGGTAGGTACCTTAGGTACCTTGCCTTCCATGCTTGCCTACCACTTCTCCCACCCCACCCTCCGCCGACCTGCGTCTTGTCTTGGTGCTGGGCTTGACCGTCTCTCAGACAACTTTTCTCAGCTTGTCTCAACAATCACCAACTTCAACTCGACGTTCAATTTTTTTCTTCCTCTCTCTCTTCCCAACTCCTGACAGCCTCTAGACCCCCGATCGATTTCACACTCTCCCAGCCATGGACGCAAAGTTCCTCGCCGCTTCCCAGAAGCACCCCATCGTCGAGGGCCATACCTTCAAGTATGGCACTGCGGGGTTTCGCATGAACTCTGATCTCCTCGATGGCGTGACCTTCCGTGTCGGTCTGCTCGCCGGCCTTCGCAGCCGCAAGCTCGGTGCCACCATTGGCGTCATGGTCACGGCGAGTCACAACCCGGCCGAGGACAACGGCGTCAAGGTCGTGGACCCCCAGGGTGACATGCTGGAGCAAGACTGGGAGGCCCATGCTACGCGGCTCGTCAACAGCAAGTCCCACGAGGCCCTGCTCGAAACATACAAGGAGCTCGCCGCCAAGCTCAAGATCGACCTCTCCGCCACGGGCCGCGTTGTCTTTGGTCGTGACACCCGCCCCTCCGGCCACAAGCTTGCCATTGCTCTGGCCGACTCGCTCGATGCCACCGACGTCGGATACACCGACTACAAGATCCTCACGACGCCCCAGCTCCACTACCTCACCCGCGCCATCAACACCCAGGGCACGCCCCAGGCCTATGGCAAGGTCAGCGAGGTCGGATATCACGAGAAGTTTGCCGAGGCCTTTGTCAAGGCTCTGAGGGGCCGCAAGGTCCAGGGCCAGCTGACGGTCGACTGCTCCAACGGTGTTGGTGGTCCCAAGCTCGTCGATTTCCTGAAATACGTGCCCAAGGACATCACGGGCTTCGATGTCAAGGTTGTCAACGATGACGTCCTTCGTCCTGAGGTGCTGAACCTCGACGTGAGTGCCACCGCCTATATTCCCACCTTGGCTCCATCTCTCTCTCCCCCCCACAAGCCTGCTCCCTTCTGACAGCACCTTGGCGTATATCCAGTCCGGCGCCGACTATGTCAAGACCAAGCAGAGGGCCCCTCCCTCGCCCAAGCCCGTCCCCGGCGCCCGTTGCTGTTCGTTTGACGGTGACGCCGACCGCCTCATCTACTACTGGACCGACCCCGACACGGGCTTCTTCATGCTCGACGGCGACAGGATATCGTCCCTGGCCGCCTCCTTCATCGCCGACCTCGTCCGTTCCGCAGGCCTGACCGACCTCCGCATCGGCGTCGTCCAGACCGCCTACGCCAACGGCGCCAGCACAAACTACATCGAGAAGCACCTCCAGCTGCCTGTCGTCTGCACGCCGACCGGCGTGAAGCACCTGCACCACGCCGCGCTCAAGTTCGACGTCGGCTGCTACTTTGAAGCCAACGGCCACGGCACCGTCCTCTTCAGCAACGACGCCCGCCGCGCCTTCCGCGAGACGCAGCCCCAGTCCCCCGCCCAAAAGGACGCCCTCGAGACCCTCGCCGCCGTCAGCGATCTCGTCAACCAGACCGTCGGCGACGCCCTCACCGACATGCTCCTCATCGAGGTCATCCTCGCTCACAAGAAGTGGACCCTCAAGGACTGGGCCACGACCTACACCGACCTCCCCAACCGCCTCGTCAAGGTCGAGGTCGCCAACAAGGACGCCTTCACCACCTACGACGCCGAGCGCCGTCTCGAGACCCCCGCCGGCCTCCAGGACAAGATTGACGAGTGCGTCCGCAAGTACACGAGCGGCCGCTCCTTTGCGCGCGCCTCCGGCACCGAGAACGCCTGCCGTGTCTACGCCGAGGCGGCATCTCGCTCCGAGGCCGACGAGCTCGCCGCTCGCGTCGCCGAGTACGTCACCCAGTACGGTTCGTAGAGCGGCCGCAGCAAGAGGTGCCTGGGTGGGCAGCAGCAGGCCACCGCCACTCTCAGCATGGACGACGTGACAGACTTGATCTGGGACAGCCCGCTGTTACTCTGAGCTCTGAGCCACTTGATTTCTTTTTTTGTGCGTGAATCAAAAAGTTTTTTTTAACTCCGAGAAGCATTCATTATCCCACCCCTTTTGAGATATGGAGAGGAGCAGACCATGCGAAGCAGACCACAGACAGGGGAGCTAGCCGGATGCTTTTTTCCCCCCTTCTCGTTATGACCCCTTCACGACAAATGTCATTCGTTCCCTTGGTGACACGGAAAAATATGAAAACCTTGGATACATGACCGCCTCGAGGGACGCGTATAGACAGAAAGCAACGCAGGTGGTCATCGCGTTTCCGTCCTTTTCTCCTCTCGTGTGGGTGATTTGTGTCAACGTGGAAGGGGTACAGCGTCGTCCCAAGTTCGTCCGAACCCTCCGAATTACAGATGACCAATCTGTGGATGATCCAGCTGTCATGCTGAGAAGATGTTGAACGTAGGGGGGTGGCAGTCCGATGGACTAGACAAGGTTCACCTCGGGTCCGCGGGTCACTACTCACAACATACAAATCTCCTCACGCCAACTCATCCAGTTGAACACAACCTCATTATCAGGCCAGGTGCCGCGAGGGGCACGGCCAGCCAGCTACGTACATGTTCTGCCCTGCCCAGCTAGCCAGCATAGTATATATACAAAGACTCGCCAGGATGATGCAGCGAAAAGAAAACGCGGATAAAAGATCGACAGAGCCAATCAGCCATGCAAGAAAGCCAAATCCCATCCAAACTCCACCCACTGCTCTTGAAACAAACCCCCGCGTCGCACCGCGGTGCGGCAGATATACAAGCTGAGTAGACGTCGGTTTATGCAGGACGGGAACAGAGTACGACGTCTAAGCCTCTGAATCCCCTAAAATACAAAACTCCAGAGTGTGTTCCAATGCCGATATATGCGCTTCGCTTGTAAAATGAAAGACACACGACCGCAACCTGTCGGTTCAGATTGCGGCGCCTCATGCGTTGCTGCTCAGCGTCCTGAACCGGTCCTCAAACGACTTTACCCTCTCCTCTTCCAGAATGCGCTGGAGCTTCCTCGTCTCCCGGACCGCCGCCTCGCGTTCCTCCTGCAGGTTCAGAACCTCAATCTGGGCAGCGCTCATCCGCGCAATGACGTCCTGCATCTCCGTATCGGCCTCCGACAGCGTGCGCTCCAGCTCCGTTACTCTGGAGCGGAGCTTGTCGACCTGGACCTCGTCCTCGATGGACATCTTGGGCAGCGGTGAGCGCGGCGAACGCGAGAACATGGGCGACGCAACAGGACTGAGCATCTTGCGGGGCGATCGGCCGCCGCTACTGGCCGGAGAGGGAAGAACCCGGCGAAGCTGAATGTTGTGCGCCTCCTTGATCTCCTTGATCTGCTCCTCATGGCGCGCGATCCGGTCCTCTGACGCGCTCTGCGCCGCGGAAACCTCCTCTTCTAGCATACGGAGGCGGCCTTGCAAGCTAGCGATGCGCTCGACGTTAGCCTGGCGATCGATATCGCCACGCGCCACCGTATCAGCGAGACGCTGTCGAAGGCTGGCGTTCGCAGCCAATTGTTGTCGGACCTGAGTGGCAAGCTCTTCAACACGACGGGCCGAATCGCGAAGCTCGTCGGCGAGGACACGTTCGCTTTCAATATGCTTGGCCTCGCTCTCATGAAGACTGTCGGCCTGCGTCTTGTTGTCCGATGCCTCTTGGCGAGCCGCATCACGCTCCATGATGGCGGCCGACAGGGAGTGTTGCAGCTTCTCCAAAGCCAATTGTGTCCTCTTATCGGAAACAAGCGCCCCACCTTGTTCTTCCAGCTCGTTGATCCTATTCAAGGCCTCTTGGTACGCAGCCTGAAGGTCCTTGAACGCTGCCTCGAGCGACTCAGACGTCACGGGGTACGCGTCCGAGTTGCTGCCGCTACTGGAGCGCGCCATCGAGGGCGGGATCAAGATGTCCTTCTCGTCCAAGAGAGCGCGAAGCGAGGCAATCTCCCCTTCGGCTCGGTCTAGGTCCATCTTAAGACTGACCAAACCCTTCTCCACTTGAAACTTGTCGTTCACGGCATCCTCTGCGCGGCGCCGCAGCACCTTGATCTCGTTTTGCAGATCAGAGACGTCTTTGGCGAAGCCGCCTCGCCTGGGCGAGTCCGAGAGAAGACGTTGGCGTTCCGTCTCGAGGACCCTGATCTTTTTCTCGTTCTCGCGGTTCTGGAATTCCTGACGGTCGAGAAGATTCTTGAGCGCGCTGTGAAGGGCGTCCCTTTGCGCCTCCACGTCCTTCAGCCGTTCTGACAGGGCCTCGCGGGACTCAATACCACCCTTGACAGTATTGGATCGCGTCAGGCCGGTCGGGGCTCTCTGCAGCTTGAACGATCCTGCGGTAACCGAGTTGGACCTAGACAACGCAACGGACGACCGCGTGGAGCGTGTGGAGGGTTCTTCGACAGAAGCCTGCTTGATGGTGCGAAGATTTTGATTTTCGCTCTTCAAGGCGTGGAGTTCCTGTTGCAACTTGCTCGACTCGTATGTGAGGTTGTCGTACTCGGAGGCCTCGGCCTCAAGACCCTCAACACGCGCCCGGAGCTGGGGTACGACCTCGTCACGAAGGTTGTCGCGCTCATTTGATGCGTTCTGCAGCTCGCCTCGTAGAGCAGCAAGTAGGTCTTCAAAGTTATCTTTGACCTTCTTCTCCTCAGAGAGCCTTCGGCGGAGATCCTCGCACGTGGCTTCGAGTTCCTTCACCCGTCCATTGGCATCGACGTTGTTCATCTGAGCGAGATCGATCTGGGAAGCTCTGTCGGCGAGCTCCTTGATTTGTTGGTCGAGGGCTTTCCTCCTCAGACGTTCTTCTTGCACCTTTGTGGTCAGTTCGAGTCGGATAGACGCCTTCTCCTGCTCCGACCTCCTCAGCACCTTTTCTACTTCTTCTTTATTTTGATCATATTCACTGAATTTAGTGGAGCTGACACCCGAGTCGGAGAAGTAATCACTTGTCCTCTTGCCCGGGGCCTGCGGGTTGCTGATCTCGGACTGTAACCTGTCCACAAGATCCTCTAGGTCCATCTCGCGCCGAATGGACGAAGCCAGTTCGGCGCTGATGGCCTTGAGCTCATCTTCCATCTCTTGTATCTGCGCCGGTGGTAGTAGGGTGGGTGCCGGCGGTGGTGTGAGTAAATTCGTTTCGAGGTATCCAAGGGGGTTGGCATTCGCCTTTGAGCCCTTGCGCTGCAGGATGGATGTGGCTGCAGAGAAACCGGCTTCATCTGTCGAGCCTGGGTTCCTGGCCGAGAGCGGCGATGGTAGGGATGAGAATTCGGTGGTAGACGGCGAGGGTGAGATGGCCCAACCGAAAAAGCTTCCGAATTTTGATGAACCGGGGGATTTAGGTAATGGCTTGTTGATTTCGGGCAGTCTGCTGGAGTCGATGGCAGTTGTTGGTGGTGTGGATATGTGACTATTTCTTTCGACCTTGTCCAGGTTGAGGTGTGGTGGTGTTGGTTTTGGCGCGATGATGGACATGGTACGATTATCATTAGAATAAAGACTGTATGTCGACTCTGACTCGCTGTCTGTGGTGTCTGCCCTGGTCGCGTTTGGTAGTAAACGTGCGTCGAACGAGTGTGGGTTTTGCGTGACGTTGTTGGTCAGTCCGGCATGTTGCGGCAGGTCGTCTGAAGTTCTCGTTTGAGGGGAAGCCAGGTTGTTGCTGGGAGTGTTTCGCGTCAAAGGGTGTGGCCCGTCGTCGTCCTCTTCAGCACGGTCGGTGTTTGTTGGTGTCCTATTGGAAGAAACAAGTTAGAAATTCGTTTGCCAACGGCAACTGGCCCGTGGTCGGACCAATACCAGGCGCACGGCGGAAGACCTACGGCGGCTTCTCGTAAGGTAGAGTAGTGGGCACGGTCGGGAAGGAGTCGAGGATGATCGGAGCTAGCGAGTGCTCCAAGGCTGCGGCCGGGTACTCATAGAGCGTGGGACTGTCGACAGAGTAGGCTCTCGAGAATCGCGTCTCGGGCTTGGGCAGGTGAATGCTCAGGGTGGCAGCGCCTTCGGAGAAACGGGTGGCTAGGGGCGAGGCGGTCGAGGAAAGGGGTTTCCTCTTGATGATGTTGATCTTGGGTGTGCCTATGACAGGCGTCGTGTGGGAGCGGGCGTGACCGGGTGAGGGCTGGCGAGAGCTGGCGGCAGAGGGCGGTGCCGTGATGGGCGAGTGGGCAATGTAGGAGGCGTGAGCGTGGTAGGTGTGCTTGCCCTGGTGGTGGACGTCTGTGTGGTTGTGGTGGTGGTGGTGGTTGTGGTTGTGGTAGTGGTGGTAGTGCTGCTGCTGCTGCTGCTGCTGGACGGGTACTGGTAGCGGGTGACGACCGCGCGGGACCAGGGGATCGGGATGGGGTGAAGATGAAGCGTGTTGTGTCTCAGGAGCATCTGTGTATCCTCCGAGCAGATCCAAAGTGTCGACAGTGTCGCTCTCACTTTCACTGTCGTGGAAGTCGCGAGGGAGAACAGGTCTCGTTGGTTCGAGGTCCATGTCGGGCATGATAGTCAGGGGCGGTCTGGGAGCGAGATGATGTTCGACCTGGCACTCTGGCTCTGGCTCTACCTTTGGCTGGCCCTAGGGTCGGGCTTGGGCTTATCTCACGCGGAGGAGGAAGCGAGGAGGTCAGCTGTCCATCGACGAGCGAAAGAGGTAAAGAAGTCCTTCGATGTCGGTGAGTCGGGGGCCATTGGGGGCAGGCGTGGTGGACACCTCTGGGCGCGGCAGCAGGGGCCCAGGGTGGGATTGCGAGGATTGCGAACTGCGAATGGACAGAAAAGGCCAGCGGCCCCAGCCAGTGGACGGCGCGCATGGTCCCCCAGCTTACCCCCTTCAAGCCCTTCGACGACTGGCAAAGGCCATGGCGGCCTGTTGGTGGCCAATGGTAGGCGCATAGAGCGGCATGTAACACATGGTACCTTGCGTTAGCGGCAGGGGGGAGGGGGGGGGGGGGCCTGGCGTCTCTGTGGTGCAGGGGGTTCGTGCCTTGTCGAGGCATTGATCCTGGTTGCTCCCAGTCAGTGCTCATGCTCATGCTCAGGGCTCACGCTCACAGGTGGCTGCCCCCTTCTGCCCCTCAAGATGCTCTGCCCTTCCAGTGCTTCGGAGAGGTTGAAGGGGCGGGGAAGCGGCGTTGGCGGCGGTACTGTCGATCATTTTGGGTCTGCTGTACCATGTAAATTTCCGCCGTGGCTGGGCCAGATCGTGAATGGGCGCAATGCAAACAACCCCCAACCCGTCATCTGTCCCATGACCTTTGTCGTGCGTGCTGCATGGTCGCTTGGCGATGCATAATCGAGCACATCGAGCACATCGAGCACGTTTAGCTGGCTGGCTGGCGCCGCCACGGCCGCTGGCGCTGGCGCTTCAACTCAAAGCCCCAGGTACCCACGAAGAAGAGGGGGGTGGGTGGGTGAGCCTTTGAATCTGATACACGTCAAAGCCGGACGAACACCTGTCATGAACACACCCTTTTGACCTGACATCGTTTCGTTTCACAACGGCAACCAGTCTTGTCGAGGCATCGGTTGTGAAAGGGTTTTTCCTCCCCTCCTCCTTCCCTCCCTTTCTCTTCCTCTTTCTTCGGACGAAACACCCATGTCCTCGCCAGGCCGACCTAGCTCGCAGTGGTGGCTAGACCGGAACGAAGCGTCACTGCGCCTGCTCTTGGTCAACGGGTCTGGTGGATGGATCTGGCCCGAGGAACGCGAGAGAGCGCGTCAAGGGTATGCAGTACCATGTACATGGTACGTACGTACGAGCCGTCAGGAGGTCGGGCATCCATTCGATGGTGGCAGGACCCTTTTTGGGTTGCCAACGAAGCAGGCAAGGCAGGCCGCCCGCCCCCTTTGACAATGCAATGCTCGCACAGGAATCCCCACAGCCTGCCACCCACTTGCGGCTCTGGTTTCCTGGTCAGGACAGCGATGGCGACTGGGGTGGTCAACGGTCTCGTCGGGAGCATTGTCGGAATTCGGGTCCCCGAAATGTCGTCGTCGTCAGCTCCAAGCAACGGCGGTGTCCACGAAGAACCCGATGGCCAGGGCAGCAGAAGCAGCACTGTACATGTAGGTCAGGTCAGTAGACTAAGAGAAAGGCCACCACGCGACACACGCTGCAGCCCATCCGTCGGCATGTGCCCCCCTCAACCTGCATTTCTTCAGCAACCGTTGAAGGTATGCAAGGTGTTCTGGTGCTTCCTAGTTCGGCACGGCGCTCACGTTCGCTTTGCTTTCTGTGCTGTGGAGGGTTGGCAGCGTCGAGCAGAAAGGGGCAGGATGTCGACCTTGCCCGGTTACAAGTTAGGACAAGTGCACCTGGCAAAGTTGAGATCTGGCAAGGCAAGGGTCCCGTGCTAGCGGCTAAGACGAAGCCAGTCTCGGTCTGGTTTGATTGGCACAAATCACACCAGTGACCCATGTGGGTCCATCAGGGTTGGTCAGCACCCCTGAACGCACTGATTTGTCGGCAGCCCAGGCCCCAAGTGCCTTACTAAGACAGGCAGCAGGTACCCTCCACTGATTGATTACCTTACCTGATTAACTTGGTGTTCTGGCCATCCATCCCTCTGATCCAAACCCACACAGATCATCCATCCTTGTTGCCTGGCGCACGAACGCGTGGGTAGGTGAGAGCAGAGAGGGCATCGAAGCGCCGTCTATCATTTGATCTCCTGCATCTCATGGCATCTTCCACGCAACGGTCAGGCTTGGTTCCGTCATGGTCAAGACGCTATCACCGCCACGCGCGCCAACACTCTCCCACCTGTCCAGTCAAGTAGCGTCGACAGCTACAGTACGCCATTCCACCTTCTCATCTCCTGCCACTTGATCTATCGATCTACTTGATCTATCGATCTACTTGATCTATCGATCTACTTGATCTATTGATCTCTCATCAGATGATGATCGCCGCAACGGGACGGGAGACAATGGACCCCTTTTCTTTCCCCTTACTTGCGATCAGCGACATGACGTGCCTTCCGTAGTGCCCTGTCAGCCCATCTGGGGAACCTGGCCATATCTGGACAGCATGTGGACCAATGCCTCATTACACGCTGCTGCGAGACGCGACAGGCGGCCCTCCCTGTCTGCGTTGCCATCGAGACAATGGACAATGTCTCCTCTGTCGGGTCATTGTCTTGCTCGGCAGCAGATTGCTCGGACATGGACCAGCACTCCAAAGGGTTACCACTGAGCCTGTTACCTTTGGACGTCGCTCCGGGGATCTCGGTGCCCTGCCCTAATCATCGTGTCTCTATTTCGAGATTTGCTGGACGGAACTCCGATTCTCACCTCCTGGGCAATGGCCCGCGTGAACATGATGCACGCTGATGCGAACACAGCCAAGACGGTAGTCGGCGGTTCTGCATCGTCATTGCCACTGTCACCGCCTTTGCAGCAACCCTAGATACGAATCTAGGGGCAATGTGCTAACGGTAATTGGCAGGAGAAAATGGGCGTTGCAGATGAAGCTAGGGGAATTGGCCAGCATGCTCTCTCTCTCTCGCTTCCCAGAAGTCGCTTCGTCACATCTCGCACCCACAGTGTCCAGCGGGACGGGGAAACCTTAGCCGGGCCGCCTGGTGGGTAGGTGCCTGGCCAGCCCGCCGTAGGGTATGGATCATTGGTAGGCTCCAGAGACACCTACAGAAATACGCAGTGCCGGAAGAGTTATCAGATCCGACGGCCTACCCCGGCAGCAGAACCTACAGGACGCCCATGGTCCATTGCGGGAGCCTCTGCCGCCCCGACAATGTCAGTCCGACCGACGTATCTTGAGTCAGAGTAGGCCATCCGGCCCGGGTTAAGTCCTGCCGACTGGAGTTTCTGGTGGGCTCCGAAACTGCTGCCTTGAGTTATCGCCTGAACAGTCGACAGACGGCCAACATCTTGGCTGCATCTGCAGGTTATCGTCGGCGAGTTGAGCTGGCTAGCGCGTGAAAGTTGCGCCTTGAAAATCAATTGATTTCCATGCGCACACGAATGGTGGGGGCTGGGCGGGCTGTTACCAAGAATAGATACGGGGTCGAAGTGGACGCATGTCAAGTTGCATTGTTGTGCAGACAAAAACCCCCATGTCTACTACTATCGTGGGTAGCTTCAACAACGTCACTGCAAATGATTCGTTAGCCAGGCCAACAAACGACGATGGGCCCCAAGAAGCGACCAGAAATGCAGGGGTGGTTTGTCGGGCCTACCCACTTGCTCGGGCCGGCGATGAGACAAGCTTCGGATTGAGTTTGGGTCGTAGGGCTGGAAGGGAGTAACGCTGACGGCTGCCTCGACACGATGTCGTCACGACGACGAAGCTTCGCAACGAGACGAGCATGAGCCATGGCTTCATTCCGATTGAAGGAAACAACCCGACATGGCAACAACTTTAGAGAAACCCACCAGCGGTGGCAAGCTTGAGAAGCGGGCCGAAAGCGCCTTGCTTCGTCCAGCCACTTATGACCAACCTCGCTCGAGCCGCTGAGGACCATATTGTCACGCTTCTGTAAGGCGGGGTGGGCGCTGAGAAATTCGCTTATGACAAGGCTTTGGCGTGCTTGGTCAAGATTATGGCATGGGTGAAGCAGTCAAGGGCCCCCCATTTGAAGGGGGCGTCGAGACGGGCTGCTACGAGGCCGCCACGACGTTCAACGTTAGCTCGTATGCGGAGTGCCCGCAGCTTGACACATCACACTACCTTACTGCTGCGAAGACGAGAGAGAAATTACCGCGTTGGGTTGACAGTGTCAACTCGGCGGACACACTGAGCTCTTCTTCAGCGCTTTGCACTGCAAAATAACGGCACCTTTGGATGAGCCATGCCGCAACCATGCTGCTGGCCACGGATGCCCTGGCTGGCTATGCCCTCAGCCTGGTCCAGCCCGCGCGTTCTCGCACTCCCACCTTTTGGTTCTAGATCTCAAATTCCAGATATCATAGGCCAAGGCCCCATATTCCGGGGCCGTTGCAAATCGATGGTTCAGGCTGACAGACGACGCTTGGGTGGACATGGAACAGGTACAAGCCGACTTTGCCGCACCTCTGCCATCATCATCATCAGTCATCCCGTGGACACCACGAGTTTCCTCCGGCTACTAACTGACGGTCAAAGCCCTGGTCAGAAGCCGCCTGTCATCGTATCCGCAGCTTGATTGTGCCATGAGAAGTCGCCTCGCTTTCCTCCGAAAGTCCAGTTAACTCTTTGGTTATTGGTTGACATCCCGATCTATCTCCTTGCCTAGCGCACGAAACCCAGAGCAGGAAATCTTACTTATAAGGAGGTACCGAAAACCACCTTGCACACGTATCTAAGCTAACACGACTTGGCCTCACGGAGTGTGCGCCAAGGTATCATAAACCCGCCTGACGTGACGACAAGAACGATTCGTTCTGTCGCCTCCGACTCTGAAGTCCGGTTAGTGTATGAAGATCAACAATACGGAACGCAGAAAAGCTTGGGCATCAGTATCTTGGCGGAGTTCCGCTGTTGCAAAGCTTAGCATCAGCGAACGGTTCACAGCTTGCACTGCTACCTCTGCACCCAACGCCGACGCCATAACACTTCGATTGATACGACGGACGCCCAGCGTATTCTTGACCACAAGACCTATCTCTGAAGTCGATCAACTTCTCCGTCCCGGGGGCGGACTCGGGACATTTCTCCGGTTAGCAATAGACGCACGCCCACGTCCGGGCTCGTATCATTCGCACCAAGGACCTCGTTATTGTTCCAGAAGAGACACCTACAACTGGGGGACTCAACAGCATGTCTGCCCAGTCAACATCATTCTCAACCGTTCCGCCGACGACGTCAACCCGCCGCCGAGCGTGCGCAGCATGTCAGCAGGCAAAACGTCGCTGCGACCAACGATTACCTCGTTGTGGCAGGTGTGTGCTCAAGGCGCTTGACGACTGCCACTACCCCTCACTCGAAGCGACTGTGGCAGCAGCCAACTTCAATCTCTTTGCCGACATGCTCAACAGCGCAGCCACACCTCCAAGTTCGATTGAGCAGCCCATCCCAAACACCCTTTCTTCTGCGACTTCCACTCTAGAGTCAGATAGTCCTTGGCCACCGCTGTTCTACAGCCCGTCCTCCAGCCCATCCAATGGCGCAGTCAACAGAGATGCTGTTCTTTACTGCACGGAGCAGTTCCGCAGTTATCCTAAGAGATGGGTCAAGCAAAATGGCTTTGCACCCTTCATCCACCCCTCTCTCTATCTCCCCTCCTCAACTGGTTGCCCAGAAAGCATATTCCCTCTGACTCTGCAAGATGCATTCTGTGCTTGCGCAGCATATGCTGCCAAGAATGAGGAAAACAGTGATCTGATACTCAGCATTGTCGAGGCCAAGGCCACAGCCCTTCTGTATGCTGACCAGACCGCCTGGAGTCTTCCGGAGCAACTTGGGGCGTTGCAAGCTCTGATCATGTACCAAATGATACGTTGGTTCGACGGCGATATTCGACAGCGTGTCCTGGCTGACGCCGTCGAACCAGTCGTAGCCGCGTGGACGTCAGCCCTGCAGGCTCGTGTCGGCAGTGCTGTACTCCACACCAGTCAAGACGAGTCGGGCGGGAGTTTACCACCAAGTCCGCCGTCCTTCGCGCAGCAGCAGCAGCAGCAGCAGCAGTCATACCAGACGCCACACCAACAACAGCCGCCGCCGCCGCCTCCGCCTATCTTTCCCTGTTCCACCCCTTACTACGCCCCCTTCAGCATGCCGTCCGGGCCTACCGAGATAACACCGGTCCGCACCCCTCCCGGCAGCACAGTGTCTGCCACCTCTGGCACCCTCAGCAAAGAAGACCTTCGCCTGGCTTGGCGCCGTTGGCTTCTCGCCGAGTCGATCCGGCGGACCGTCATTGCGTCGCACATTGTCCGTGAGGTCTACGCAAATGCCCGCCCCAGTGACATAATCTCTTGGACTGGCGGCGGCAGCGACAGCCAGAGCGGACTCGACAGTCCCGGCTCGGGCTCTGCCGTGCTTTCGGACATGTCGTTCACGGCCTCGGCCCGGTTGTGGGGCGCTTCGACGCCGGAGCAGTGGCGTCGGGCCGTGGTGGAGGCATCGGGCCGGGGGCCGGACGCCTCGACTTTCGGCAATGCGCCGCCGAATTGGTGGTGGGTGGAGCGGATGGACTTCTCGGGCGTCTTCGGCGTTGTGGGGTTGTCTAGCGTCGATGAGTTCGCTGTGCTCGCAGCTGTGGTCGTGAGAGGCCGCGAGGCTGTCGAGGATTGGATCACGCAGGGGGGAGGGGGGATCTAAGCCCTACCTGCCTGTCGGCCAGTCTGGACCGGGCTGAAGAGGGGATGAAGCAAGTGACATCGTACAAGGACAACAAGATGGACCGTGATGGAAACGGATCCATTGCTCATACCAACGACACTAGCACGCAACGTTTCAGCAACAAAAGCCAGATCCAGACGGTACACATACGGACGCGGAAAAGCATACGAGTAACGAATTACCGGCCGTTCACGTCACGTTTACTAGCCCGATGTTTCTTTCGATAGCCGAAGGATCGTAGGAATGGGCAAAGAAAGGACGGGGGGGGGGGGGGGCAGGAGCCGCGGCGTGGCTCGGCACCCGAATCAGGCGATGATTACTAGTTCGGAATGCCGAGACCTGGCCATGATCGTGACTACCGACAGGGGAGCGCTACGATCGCACACGCACACGCACACGCACGCGCGCGGGGTAGACGGCGGAGAGGACAAGGCGCTCGCGAGCCGGGGGGGAGCGCAAGCAAAACAGCGAGGAGAGGGGGCACCGGTCAGAAAGTGGAGGTCCAGGCAGCCCAACAGAACGGTACCGAGACGAGCATGGCCCCGTTCTGCCTACATGTGCAACGACTGTCACCCGCACAATGCAGGAAAACGCCCTTCTACCCCAGGAACCGGGGTTGCTTACATTAGTACATGTCTGCAGGCTAAGGAAATAAAACACAACAAGCTCACCCTCTGCGTTGGAACCGCCCAACCGTGTGCGTCCGTCGTAAGCTCAAGCAGGCTCGCCACGAGGATGGGGGACCTGCGTGGAGAAGCCGGAGATGTAGATGTAGTTGAAAGAAGCGTCCTGGGGACCCTCGGAGCCGGCTAAGCGGCTACGCGGCGCGGGCCTCGTCGCCCCTGGGTCTTGCGGGAACTACATCCACCCACAATGGCGTAAGTTGCCGGTCGCGCCTTGCCGATCTGGCGTGCTCGATCTCCGTCCGGGGCCAGGGAGTGAACGGCCGGGAGGTTCCGAACACGACGAGGTCCGGGGGAGCCGGTTTGCGCGATTCAGGGTGGGCTTGGCTTGGCTTACTTGCCGACAGGAGGCCTTTCCGCCGATGAATTTAAAACCACAGGGGAGGACAGAGAAAAGGGAGGGGGGTTGGAGGCATTCCCCCCTCTTTTTGCGTGTCAAAGCAAGTTGAGCAAGTAGAAATTCTGCCGCCTCAAATGTAAGTCCACATCTTAAACCAAACCGTCATGCCGAGCTGGACGGACAATGGAGGGGAAAGCAAATGGCCTCCCTTACAGGATGTATTCATTATGGCTTGACGTCGCTGATAAGACGTTACAAGACATGGTAAACCGTTGTTGCTGGTGGTGGTTCTCTCAATATCCATGCTGTCCCCTGCCGCGGTTCTCAGCTCCTGGTTCTCCCCTATCCTATCTCTGCCACCCCGTCTAGTGATTTGGTGCTGCGCTCACACCTTGTACCTAACGCGCAAACAGGAAATGGGAAAGAATTTGCCTATCCTGCTACATATGCGAGACCACGCCTACCAGGACCAAACGCCGCCGCGGAAACAACCAGCCGATCTAGCGTGACTTCTTATCCCCCCCCTCATCCCTCGTTATCCGTAATTCTTTCTTACCGCACGTGTCGAGACACTAGGAGTGTTGCTTTCAAAGAGGCTCGGTTCGTCTCTGAGGTTGTTCCTGTTGGAGAACCCCTACCCTGGGTATGATGCCAGACGGGCATCATCAAGTGTGACAAACGTCGGCAGTGGATCAAGATCAGTGGACCGATACAAGACCAAACGTGTCTTTGCGTTTGCCGAGACTAATCGTCCAGGCGGTACATGCCTCGAAGCACGTTCCAGCACCATTCGGCTGTGGCGTCAACGTCTTTGAGGTCACGAATCCAGGCAATCGACAGGTTAACTGTATCGGTGGCATCCATGTCAAAGGTGTTGTCGCAGAAGCGAGCCCGAATGTTGGATAGGACCGGCACTTGCTGTGAAAGGTGCAAGAGGATGAGGACACCAAGCAGGTTTTGCGTCCAGAAAAACAGGCAAGGCACAAGTCGCTTCCGGTGACAGGTGGGGGCCATGATGATGGGCCATTTAAGCGAGGCCTTCAAGCACTCAGCAACGGCCTTGGCGTCATCGGTACTGAGCATATTGGTATGGTGGAGGGCCTTGTAAATGGCTGGTCGGTAGAGCAGGTACTTTGTGTAGTAATACCGGGTACGGAGCATGGCAACTTGCACATCCGTGGCGTAAGGGTAGGGTGCCGACGGTGACGAGATGTCGGCAGTGAACATGGCCTGCATCTGTTGGGGTGGGTACATGCCACCTTGAGTGAAGAGGTCAGGTATGGGCGTTGAGAAAGCGGAGGCCTGGCCGTCGCTCCACCGCAGGTGCACGGGCAGCAAGGCACGCCACTGATCTAACTGGTATGCTAGGTGGTTGATGGTCGTAATCACCGGGTTTGAGCCTTCGGACGGCTGAGTCTGGCGGTCGGGAGGTGGGAACGGCATGGGCGCCGCTGTGGGGCCGGTGGCTATAGACGAGGGACCCTGGTTAGCAAGCTGTCATTAGTGATGGGGCGGGCCGTAAACGCCGTAAACGCTGTAAACGGCACATGGACGACACGTGGATGGGGCCAGAGGTGTCTTGACGCTAAGACCGATTCGCACCCGTCTAACGCCCGTCTCCGTGACGGAAAAGCCCAGACTCGACATCCCCGTAACGCACCACGGCTTCCTGACCGGAACTACGTCATCGGCAGCCCCCCTGTCCTTTCTCCCTTCGGGGTCCAGGGTAAGCCAGATCGGGATTGGATCCATGTCGCCCTGACAGGCTTGTTCGTGCGAGCGCGAGGAATTCAGAAACTTACCATCTCTCATTGTGTCGTGGAAGCCCACGGACAGTTGTCGGAGGACGATTTGCGATGCAAAGTGCTCTTGGAATCGCGACTCTTGGTTGCCCAGGTAGTCCGCTTCACAAAAAGGACCGCTAAAGTCTGGAAGCCCAACCTTGCCTTCCAGCTTGTCGAGCCCCGTCAGAGGGATTTCCAATTCCAGGTTGAGGTATCTGGTGCACAGTTAGCACACGCCCAGCGCGATTTTTCGTTGACGGGTTGCTCTCACGTCTCCATGATCGAGCAGTGCCAAAAGACTCTGCGAATAAGGTCGAGGCGAGGCGATTCCAGTTCCCCTGGGTTCCTACAATCAATGCGTCAGCCAAACTCCCTAGGCAAGTTCTCCTTCCTGAAAACCAGGTCTGCCGCTGATCGGACTCACGCAGATATCAAGGCATGGCATGCCATGGAAGCCGAAATGGTCATCCGCCAAAACTCCTATTCCCACGTCAATGCTGTAGGAGGGCTGATCTGGTGAATGGGGCCTCGTACCAGATGTCGCGAGCAGCTTTCGTAGTACAGTCCGGCCAGAGCGTGTATCTGCACGCTCTCCAGGCTGCACTCTGCCATGGAGAAGCCCAGTCTTTTCCTCGCTTCATTGAAGAAAGCCAGCCCCGGCGGTCGATCGGCTGCCCGATCTGGCGGTCTCCCCATCTGTCCCTTGTACCGCATGAACGGCATGTTTTGCGAGTCTGCGAGGGCAACCGCGCCAAGGGCAAAGACCAGACAAACCAAGGTCGACGCCACACCCTCGTTGAACCCGTTTTCGACAACAGAGGTGAGTATGGTCGTATTGAAAGCCTGTCGGTCCATGATCGGGTATATGAAGTTGAATGTGTCGAAATAGGCTTTTGAAAGACTCTCCACCGTGGGCCAGTCTAGGTCTGATAGTCGGACAACCGTTGGGTTTCTATGCGCATCAACTCGAAGGCCCAGCAAGGCTCTATCATCCATCGTGAGACCCTCCATCCCATCAGTGGCCAGCTTTCGCCGGCTTCTTTGCTGTTCGAGGAGTTCAAGGGGGGGATCACGATCCTGGATCACGGCGTGGAGATTCGGAATCTCAGTCTGTCCCGAATCAAGAACCTGGCGCACTACGGGCCACGCCATCAGCTTGTGCACGGCCGAAACATACTTGTAAGGCTGAGGCTTTTGCGGCGTGGGACTCGATTGGCCTGAAGGCTGAATGGAGGCTGTCGTTGGTACAGAGTCCCCGCTGCCTCCGCCTGCCTGCGCAGGCGCAGGGCGGGTTTGGCTGCGCTGCGAGGGTTCATATGGTGAAGGATGCACTTGCTGAAACCCCAGTTGGTCAACTTTTCCTTCGATGAGCTTCAGACGGTCCAGAATCTCAGATAACGTTTTGTCTTTTCTAGACGGAGATCAGCGTCAGTACCCGTGGCCGAAAGGCGACCGAGGTAGACGGCGCCTCAAGTGAGAGAACAACCACAGCGACCTTGGCCTTGTACTGGAGGCGTGCGCCTATGGGTTGCAGGTCCTGCGGGGGAGGCAGACTTACTTTGTGGGCTGCGGTTCCCTATACCGGCAGTCGAGTTTGAACTTTTGACACGTTCCACACTTCGGGCGGGCTTCGTCACATTTCTGTTTTCTACTGCGGCACGTTTCGCAGGCCTATCCGGTTGCTGTTAGCAAACCTCGGGGATTACACACCAACTCGATAGTCGACACGACAGGTTATGCCGTCAACAGCCGAGGGCGAGCTGCCCACTCCCTTGAGATTGGCTTGTCGTCGGCGAGCGACTGTCAAGGACGACGAACAACAGGATTTTCGGGTGGGCCTACCTGCGCTGCGATGGCACCTCTTTCCTTGCGTTGGCTGGGTGGTGCACCCGACCCGGCAGAACTCGAGGTGGCCGAGGGAGGTTCGACATTCATCTTTCACCTGATAGTGACGGGAGAGACGAATCGGCTGCTTAGGATACTGGCCTCCCGGAGATTGCCCTATTCCACGCGTTGCGATTCTCCGTTAGTAGCGGGTTGAGCTGGGCGTGGTCAGGATAGTAGACCAGGCGGTGGAGGGCTTGAGTCGGCCGCGATCAGATGGCTCATGTGCTCCATCGAATGTCTGCCTCAAATCCTGGAATGCGGCCCAGGCTGCTCGGGCCTCAGCCAGGCGAAAAGATAGATGCAGTCAGTACAGGTTGCTGCTGAAGTCGTCGTTGTCGTCGTTGTCGTTGCGGTTGTTGCCCGAGAAAGTTGAGATGTGGCTGATGTCGATGGGACAACGAGGCGGGCGCGCTTCTGATTTCCTCGCGTCGCCAGCTCGACTTCCCCTGTCTCCTCTCCTGTCCTCTCTCTCCACGGCAGTTTGGCGATGAATTCCTTTCGTCCTTGGGCTGCTGGGTCTGAGCGGTCCTCTCAAATCCAGAAATGGTTCATGTCACGGTGACAGCGCGAGACCGGGTCGGGACAGGCGGGCAGCCTTGCGAAATATCAGGTGAAACTCTGCGCAGAGTCTGGGTTCTGGTAATCCGGTAAGGGTCGTTGTGGAGGTGGCAGCGGCAGCAACGGCGGCGGCGGCTGCGGCAGGACTAAAGACGAGAGTTGGTGCGGGTGTGTGTGTGCGTATGTGTGCGTGTGAAGCCACCACGATTAATGGTACGTCGGGCCCTGGGCACGGGACACATCGGCGTAAACGGAGCGAGGTGTTTTTTTTCCCAGGTGGTGAGAAAAAAGGGCAAGAGGGTAACTGGTAAGAGCGGGGATGGGAAAAATTCACCCTCATCCGGGCATGGTCTGGGGGACAACAGTAGGTGAGGGAGGCCGGACGGCGCTGGTATGGGGCTGGGGATTGCGGAAGAGAGCCCGACTCCGATGGGGGTCCTGTACAATGCGCGACAGAGTCGGCGGCGGAGGCTGTAGGAGAATTGAGACTTGCGCCCGACAACAGGACAGGCCCGAAGCATGTCTGCAGGTACCTGATCCGTAATGACCACCGAACCCCATTGCCTGAATGAACGAGACACATGCCCGAGCCATGGAGCGCCTGGAGCTGGAGCCCGAGCCTGGAAGATGGAGCCCAGAGGCAACGTGGAGCCTGGCCCCAGAATCAAAACTAGGAGCCAGTGCAGTGTGTACCAAGTACGGCGAGCTGTGTCTGTGCTGGAGAGATGGGCCAGAAAGGCCAACCGTGGCCGCCAAGCATTGTGGAAGACCGGGGACACCTCCCACTCGGATGGAAGAGATCTGCGCTTGCCTTACGAATAAGTGAAGGCATCTGCAAGTGCAGGCAAGTACCTTAGTGTCGACTAGGCTGGCTTGCTTGTCCACCCCCCCGGCGACCGAGACTTTCGCTGACATGGGACCCAGAACCGCACACGGCGGGTACAATCGCTAGAGGCTGCTACCGACCGTGACCATCCGAACGACCTGGACGGTATGGGTTGGTGACCTTCGAGTTGCCATTTGCGCCCTCGCTTGTCGACCCTTCCAGATGTCTGCCAATCGACGATGCCTCAAGGTTGACGGTGGCGAGCCTGCGCCGCGTTCACCACAATTGACCCTCAATATGTATGTTATTAGTAGCCCAGTGCTCCCAGTCGGGGCCTGGCCCGGCCTGGCCTGGCCACCTTCGTTATGTTCTTGCTGCTTCGCCCACTCTTGGCCCCTCCGCGGAGACGGTTGTATGAGCCTGACAAAGCGAGTCGTGACCGAGCGTTACGGCGCAAAGAAGCCGAAAGTGGGCTGCCAGTGGGAAGGGGGCCTGTCCCATATCCCGCCGCTGCTTTGGCTGATGTTGGCCGTTTCTCCCCTACTCTCGGTACATACTAGGCGCGCCCACCGATATCGCGGAGGCGGTGGCAGCTGCGGCTGATGCAGTTGATGGATGCCGTTCTCGTCTCTGAACGGAGCGAGGTTGAGGCGGCGTCAAATGAGTCGTGTCGAGTCAAGTCCACCCACCCCGCCGCGAGCCGGATGACCGGGAATGTCGAGCAGACCGGTGTGTTTGCCGAACATGGATTCCAGGGGTTCACGGCTAGAAGCATTTTCTGCTTCTACTCTGTTTCTGTTTTTGCTTCAGTCTCCAGATGATGACCCTGAAGAGGCGGCGTGTTGCGGGTGATTCAAATGCCCGTCCAAGGTGCTTCAGGCATGCCAGCATCAGCAAAGGGTCGGATGCAAATGCAAATCAAGTTGTTGCACGACAATGTTGAAGTGAATCAAAGTCCATTGACAGGGCCTGAATTGACACTGCAGATCCTGTCTTTCAATTCCCACAGGAAAGATGACGATGGGCGGGGGGGGGGGGAAGAGGG
>NW_009276938.1:703036-705722 GCF_000150675.1 Verticillium dahliae VdLs.17
AAGGGAGAGGCTGAGTCCTGGGGGGTCTTGAGCAGAGGACGTTGAGACTATTTCCTCGTTTGTGGTCTACAAGGACGAGTGTTTTTTGACCGGGCTGGAGGAAGACCCCAAACTGAGTCAAATTCATTGCAGTTAGTGGTCGTTACGGAAGAGGGAGAGAGGGGGGGGGGGGCTGAGAAGCTGAGAACAGGCAGCTGACAGGTGTGGGGGAGGAAAGGAGATTGGATGCAGTTCGCACGTCCAGTGTCACTGCCTGTTGAGCAAGCGAGCGCGCGTGTGCGCCCGCCCGCAACAGGGATGGATTATTAGACGGAAAGCGCTTGATCTGATGTACATAATACTCCTGATGATGAGCTGGCAGGTGTATCACTGCTGAGGTCGAACCTTCCGTTTCAAGAGGGGCTCTTGCGCTTGCGCTTGCTTGCGTGCTCCATGTTTCAACAGTTGACAGCACCTGCCCGTGCATCAGGTCTCATACATATATCCAGGTGGTGGCACACCTTGACACCTCCACAGGGGAGACTGTTCGTTGTGGCCGTCTTTACGAATACATTTACATTACTGTACAGTAGGGCCAGCAAGCGCCCTCACAGCAAAAAGCAGCTTAAACGGATACCCCTGTGCGGTAGTCCAGGGGTCTTGTCGCTGTCACTTGGGTTCTGGGTGCTGGGTTACTCGCTGCGAGCCAGAGACTTGACAGGGACGAGGCAGGCGGGGGCGTGGTCTAAGGGAGGGGGGGAGCGACATGACGTTACTTCCCCTCAGACTAGCGACGTCATAGGGGTGCGCCAGGGCATCCACCTGCACCTCCAAAGTGAGCAGCGTCCAAGGAAAAAACAAGGAACAGGCTTGCAATAAGAAGAGGGGGCAGAGGGCAAGGAGGGGCACTGGGAGCGTCGTCCACCTAATAAAGACAAGTTTGCGTGCCGCGTCGTGTGTGGACAGCCTGAGGATCATCTACTGCTACAGTGTCAGCCCACGAACCAACAGCAGGCGCCCATCAACATCACCAGTTTGTGTTTTCTTGCCGCTGGCAGTGGCCGTTCTCTTCAATCATGTGGTTCATTGGCGATCTCGCCCAACAAGCCCATCCACACAACACAACACGGCAAAGCCGGCTGTTTGTTAGCGCATGTAATCTCTTTCGTGGACGTGGGACAGTGCGAGAGAGAAACAATTGATACGGGAGCATCGCGGTGGGGTCACCTCATCTCAGAATGGTAGCGCAGGCCAGACGTGGTGACTGGCGGCTGACGACGTGCGGTCGTTCAGCGGGGACGAGAGCGACAAAGGGACGCCGTCGACTCACGGGGACTCGCAAAGGACAGGGTGAGGCAATTTCTTTCCGATTCCGAGTCCGGGGGGTTTAAGCGTGCGTCCTCCGTTTCGTCTGCGTTCCTGGGCAGCTGGGGTACATTTTTTCGTTTCCCTGCTCCTCTGTTTACTGAACAAGCAAGCAGTGTCACTGGTCTCGGGTGGGAACGCGGAAGACCGGGGAGCAGGAACGCAACCCTATCCTTCAGCGCAAGCCCCCCCTCCTTGACCTCCTTGACCACACAGGAAAAGCGTCCACCACAGGTGCTAAGAGGGGCGTCCTTCTGCAAGTACCTACCTACGGTACCTAAGGTACCTACCTGCCTAGGTACCGTACCTTACCTGCCTGGGTAAGTACGGTATAAAGTACCTGGTGTCGTCTGTCCGGGCAGCCCAAGCCAAGCGCTATGCCTCGCAGCTTGGCCCACCTTAGGCACCTTGGATCAGCTCAGAGTTACATGTAATGGACCACTTGATTAGTAGTCCTGATAGGCTCAGGGTCCTGATCCGGCCGCCGTTTAAGATGCGCACTACTTGCGCCCGATCTCACCCCAAACTACGGATCAGTTTCGATCGATCTGCTGCCAGTTATCTCGCCGAAGCACCGGCATGCTCCCGAGGCTTTCCGTCGTTCAAGGGCTTCCGTTCAAGAGCCTCGGCACCATCACCCCACTGAAGGACCCCGAGGCCCCGCTCGTAATCCATTTGCGTAAGTACATGGCAGCCAGCCGTGCTCTTTTCTCTTTTTTTGCTTGTTTTGGCCTGGCCAGCATTCTGAAACACAAGTGACATCGCTTGCTTTGTACCTAGACATGACCAGGCATGCATGCACCTGCCAGCCTCGTGTCCCCAGAGGTTCAGCAGCGCTCGCTAGCCTCGTGCGCATTGCTCACTAAGAGGGACGCACGCGCTGCCTGCTGGAGCAAACGCTCCCCATGGCCCGCTCCCCTTTCCCCGAAGGAAACACCGAGATACTAAGACACATGAGCCGACAATCCCAGCCTCGCCATGCACATACACCGTGATTGCGCCAACTGACCTTGAGCTGCCCACGCTTGGAAGGCTCGGTACATAGGTAACCCGCCAGGCGAGATGCGGCCTTGAACGGCCACGAAGACACAATGTCTTGTCCCCTCAAACACAATGAACGTGTTGTGCTCAACTTCCCAAGGATGCCGTGAAGAGAGCGCCCAAGACCCGGTAGGCAAGCGCCTGTTCGAGGTCAGCTAGGAATGAATTGATGTGTGCCAAACATCTTTCTCCCTGCTTTTGTTGATGGCTTTCGAGCATGTGGCAGTCATCGGGACCACTTTTACTTTCTTTCACTAGTCGTTCCTGTCGTATCATACAAACAACAAATCTCAGCGTCGTG
>NW_009276938.1:706408-736949 GCF_000150675.1 Verticillium dahliae VdLs.17
GGTCACCAGCGCCGCCAGATGTCTCAAGACAGGAGACACTGTGGTGCCGACATGACCAAAAAGGGGTGTGTGTGTGCGTCACACGGGTTCGAACCAGTGCTGTTCATTTTGGTCAGCGGTGAATCATTCAACATTTTGGGATGCAAGACTCACTTTCTGCCTCTCTACTGTGGGAGGGCAACGAGTTAACCACTACTCCAGTGACGCCTTCCTTGTTGCTCAAGAGGTGCCTGCTCTGCCTGAAGTGGCAGCCGGCGACGCGGGCGCGGCGACGGCAGGAGCGACGAGGAGACAATCTGACTCACCCATTCAAGAGCATGGCACGTTACCTTGGAAGGTACCTAGGTAGGTACGGATGCCAACCTCACACCTTGCTCAAGGCGAGGATAGAGCTATTCATTCGAGTAGCTCACTGAATCGTATCTATGGGACCTGGACATCGTCTATCTAAACATGGCGTCAAAATGGTCGACATCCTGGCGCACCACCCACTCCTCCCACTGCCGTGAACGCTGGCTACTTCGTACCAAATAAAAGCACGGCAGGCCTATGCCAACCCGGCTGCTTCTCGTCCAAACATCAATCTAATGCCGGCAAGCCAGCCACATGGCCACAGACCTCGCACCATGTAACGCAAAATCGACTGCGGGATCCGGCGCTTCGGCGTCGGGATGCCTGCGAACCATCCCCCACACCTCTGACATGGCAAGCCTCCAGGTTTCGGATCCGGGCCCTCGGGTCCAGAAGCAACCCCATTGAGATGGGGATGCGGGCTTGAGCAGACTCATGGACCATGAGGGCACACATCCATCTGACTTTTTTTTTTTTGGCTTCGGCTGCCGGGCCTACCTCCGTGTCCTCTGGCCTAGACCTCGGGACGACATGCGCGTTGCCACTGGCCGACTTGGGGATCTGAAAGGTCACATTGCCCGTTTGGCCTCATTTCAAATTCTACCAGGTCCCTGGGTGCATGTAGCGGTGGACAGATGGTGAAATTTGCTGGGGGCCTCCCGCCCCGGGTGTCGTCCATGCCTCGCATTAGCGGATTCAGTCTGGGAGGGTTAAGGGGCTTCATCCTACAGTAGTGCTGCGAGCTGACGGAGGAAAACACCCAGCTGGCCACCGTGGATGAGTCTGGCCCGCGCAAGAAATGATTGCCTAGACCGCGCCCATCGTGGCGAGGCGCTGTGCCGCTCGTCGTCCCCAAGGGCGGGAGAATGAGGAGTGGCGGGCCGTTCCGACATCTCGATTTCCATATCACCCATAGGACTATCATTCAAGGGAGGAGACAGGCACCATTATCGATCAGTCCCGGGCTTATGAGCGCCCAGATCGTCGATGAGAATTCGCCACGCCAAGGGGGGGATCATGTTGATCACCAACAGTCTGGTGTACAGCTGGCACGTGACAAGACGTGGCAATTGGGACTTCTCTCACAGTCAAGACTATGGTTGAGGTAGACGTGTACACAATGGCATGTTGTCCCTTTCAATCGTTCTAGCCAAGGGCTTCGGCCTGTTCGAGAACATCGGCAAAATACCAGTGCCCCCTTGCATTGTAAGGTGTTTGGTCATGCACCCCGGTGCAGCTGGACGACGTGCTTTCAAACATTGTGGAACCGACGGGACTTCTTTCTCAGGGGTTGTCATGCTTCACTCCCAAGGCATGAGCCTTTGAACACGACTGTCAGGACTTTGGCGACGCTGTCGGAGGTTCCGGTTGATCTTGAAGTATATTTATCACAACAGGCGCCGTGCCAAATCAAGGCTGAGCAAGCATCTATTATAAGAGCAAGCCGCTAGCCAGAGCATGCTCTGCAGAGGAGAAGCTACACAGCTCCCCTGTTCGTAAAAAAAAAAAACATAAACTGATCAACATAAGAGATGTCTAAAGAGTTCACTCGATTAGTGCTGCGAGCAATGCCAGCCTCGGCCTGACTATGTCTGCCAGCTTAGCGTCCCGCGAGCTTCTTTGTCAAGTAGAGGATGTCGTGCTTGTGATAGTAGGCTCTCACTCGCTTGCCATAGATGTCTGTTCCCTCGTTAGCACCAAACTCTCGGAATAACAGGACAGGGATCAAAGTTGGCTTACACATTGGTATGCTCAAGGCACAGATGACGACCTGGACGCTGGCAATAGACAGCATCGTTGTGCGGACGCCGCCTTGGATGATCCAGTCGTACGCTGTCCACGTGAGGGCAAAGCTGAAGAAATTCTTGAAGATAATCATCGAGGTAAAGCCCTCAATAGCGAGATCGCGATACGCGTCGACAATGTAGAGAGAACTCGCCACGGCCCCGATGACCATGCCGGCGACCTCGAAGCCGAAGAAGATGAGCGGGACGGAGTAGTGGTACTTGCCACCCAGGATCTCGCCAGCCGTCAGGGCGAATCCGTACAGCCCGATGCCGCCGATGATGAACATGGGCAATACGAGAACGATGCGGAACTCAGGCTCGTAGACGCCCTTGTTCAGGCGCGTCATGTACTTGGCGCTCCAGTCGGAGAGAACACCAGCAATAGCAAAACCTGCCAGGGCCCCGATGAAGGGACCAAGGTAGGCGTATCCCGCGCTGACCTCGTTCCAGAAGAAAGGGGGTCCGAGGAAGACAGCGGCGACGATGACACCGATGAAGACTGTCCAGCCGATCATGGTGCCTTGAATTAGGCATCCCCAGATGAAGGCCGGGTGGGCGAACAGAGCAAAAGGTCGCAAAAGCAGGTCGAGGTACGAATCGTCCGTCTTCCTGCCGTCGAAGAGGGCCAGAGATTCAAGGTATGTTTTCTTGGGCGTGTCGGCGCCACGGTAACTCGCATCATGTGATTTTGCGGGCGCAGGAGAGGCTTGCGCAGAATCTGGCAGCTTTCCATCTGCGCCACCCTCGCTGGTGATGCTGGGGTCAGCATCCAGGCCTGGTGACAGCTTTTCGAGATGAGTCTTATCGTCCTCAGCAATCATGTCCGTGTTAAGGGACATGTCACGGCGATAGGCGGTCTCGGGACACAGGAGATAAACGGCCACGAGCGACATGGCGCAGAAGATTGCGGTCAGATAGAATGACCACTCCCATCCGATGCTGTGGGTGATCTTGCCGACCAGAATCGGTGTGAAGAAGGCACCGCCGAAGACTGCCAGGTTCGTGAAGGCCATGCGAAGGCCACGCTGGTGGACGGGGTACAGGTCGCCAACAGCAACGTTGACAAGGGTCTCATAGGGTGAGCATGCGATGCCCTGAACCACACGGGCGCCGATGAAGGATTCGTAGTTGGTCCCGACGGCGCCGCCCCAGGCAGACGAGGCTACCAGGACGACGGCCCCAAAGATGAAGAGATGACGCTTGCCCCAAATACGACCGGACGGAACAAAGAAAACGGCAGCAGCACCAACGCCGAGGAGGAAGTATCCTGTCAGGACAGCGATGCGAGTGAATGTCGTGCCAAAAATAAGGGCGAGCGTGACAGTGTTGGCAGCTAGAATGGGACCGAGGGCGGTCGCGAAGATGGCGGTGACAGAGAGGACGAAGGTGATGAGATCGCGTTTCCACAAAGGCCAATTCAGAGGATCGTTCGGGTCGTCAGAGGGCTGGGGGATCTGTTGTCGCACTCGTCAGCCAGGGCGATCGAAGTCCATGGGATTAGGGGAGGTACCAGGATGATGGGCACTGGACCGCTGTCGTCGACCTTGAGCCCGCGATTGGCACCGTTGGCCGGCTGAGGCTGCGAAGGGTCGTTGTAGTATCGCGTTGTCCCTGTATCACCAGATGTCAGTCGGTGCCATCATCAAACAGCATGTCCCTTGGCATTCGACGTGGTTGGACGGCGAGGAGGTGGGAGTAGAGGCCACAAGCATACCAGGAACATGGTCGAGAGTCTTCGACTCGAGCACACCTAAACCCATGGCGAACAATCTTCAGGCTATTCTCCTCCAACAGCTTGCTCAGCTTGTTGTGACAAAGTCTGGTGCCGTAGTCGTTGCGATCGCGGATGGGAGGATGGCGCTCCTGAACAATTGCGAGCGTCGTCAGCCCTGACGACTTGTCGCGAGTCGCGATTCGGGTCGTTGCGAATGCCCGCAGCGCAGGGTCCAGGTACCTGGGGCCGACGCGCGCTGTTAGGCAGCGGGGAAGTGGCAGGATCTAAGTTCGGCAGATGCTCAAAGGGAGGCGGAGGGCAAGCATTTGCAGGCGGGGCGCGGTACTTCCCGCTGGGTTCATTAGCGGTTTCTTCGGTGGGCTCACCGGCCGGCACAGCGCGACTTCACTCACCGAGGACCACGATGTGTTGGGACGTACCTTATTACCTACCTACCTACTACCTTGGGCTGATTACACTTCCCAAATACCATCCCATGACATATCAACTCCATGGAAGCATTTTTTTCAAAACGAAGACGCACTTAAGCTCGGCAATACAATCTTTTCTTCACGCTTTTCCAGCGTCGTCTCCCAACCAAATTGCTCGAGTCATGGGTGCAATATTGCCAACTTCAGTGCCACTTTTACTGTACAGCGGCTAACGATCCTCGAGAAACCCAGCATGCACATCCCTCGATGCCATCATGCCTTCAACAACGCCAAGTCAGGCGAACATACCTCCGGAGGCACATTGACACAAGAGTCTACAGCAAGTGACCGTCATGTCGCTCCATGAGGTGTGGGGGGCTCAGGAAGATGCGCAACATCAGAGGAAGAAGTCTTGTCTCGTCTCCTCATCCGCGGATCCCGAGAACGTCAAGAATTTGGCCAAATCTGGCAATAAGGTTTTACGCGTTTTCGCCCACCCCTATCATCAACGTTACATCCGTCACCTTTATCAAGGCACAGCCTTGCCATTGCACAGTAGATGCATACGAAACCCTTCGCGTCCTGAATCGATGTAAATGCACACGAAAACTCTGAACGACCAACTGTCTCTCTGACTCGTTCACTCGCGAAGAATACTACGAGACAGCATCACTCAAAGGGCTCTAACCAAACAGACGTTGGACACACGGTGCCCGAACCACTTCGCATGACCCCAGAGCCGGCAAAGGACGCATCTGGGAGCCTTGTTGGCAGCGTAGCGTCGTCTGCCGCAGCATCGAGTCGCAACTTGAATCGCCATGCGCCCTGGTCACCAAGCAACAAGACCTTTGTCCCTGCCGATACCTGGCAGCATTCAACGATCATGCATGGACTCTTCCTTCTCCATGTCGCGTGTTTATCGAGACTGGGCGTGTGCCTGGGATCCTGGAGGGTGTGCTGGACGCCAAAGGTACCCCACCATGTGAAGAGACTTACAGGAAGAACCACTTGGGCTCCGAGCTGGAAGCCATTCGGAACCTTTGAATCGTCAAAGTAATGAGGCTGAACACCCATCCGGCCGGACCACGAAACTCGTATCTCCGTCCACAGTAACACCGACGAAAGGAGTACATGTAAGAACTCCGAACGTCTCCCTTTCTCATGCGTTAACGTATGGGATAGCACCAAAAGTCTGGAGCTAAGAGACGGCACACGTGGCGAAAGTTAAAACATCCATGTGCCAGCAAAGGCGTCCATGCACATTTGGGCTGCTCCGAATCAGAAGGCCCATAAACCCACTGCGGCAACATGGCCCTCCTACGCCCCCCTGTCCTCTCCTTCCGAGGCTGAGGAGCGGCAGAGGAGGCGGAGCTTTTTTGACTCCAGCGTTGTAAATGGCACTAGAGACCAAACCTAGATACGCACAGCGGCCGGGCTCTCCATGGGCGCCGCACCGTCGCCTGCTAAAGAAGTCTTTCAACCCCATTACGGCTGACGCATGCTTCGGTCATCAAGAGAGTGACAGATCTGGTCTGGAAAATAGAAAAAAAAAATCCGAAGCGGTCAGCTTGGAGGCTGGTACATACAGGCTCGAAAGGAACGCCCTTCCTCCATTCGTCTATGGATCGGTGTGCAAAAAGAACCTGAGGGGAGAATGCTGACCAGGAAGAATATGGGACGGGACTCTTCGTAAGTTTCGGACGACAAGACGGCGACGCGAAGTAACCTCAAACCCGCCCATCTCAATTGGGACAACAAAACACAGCAGCGAGATACGTATGGACAATCCTGGGCCCCCACCAAAAGCAACCAAAAAAAAAAGTTCCCTGCAACCATGGGCAGCATCGGTTTTGGCCAGGCCACGTTTGGTTTCGGTGCAGCCGCCGGCGCCAGCGTCGCTTACAGGTAGGCGGGGGCATCGCGAGAGAGCTGAAGGAAAAGTGTGGCCACCGTGACCATTTCTTCCGCGGTAGTGCGGTCTCCGATCCTCGTGGAGCTGATTTGTCAACTTCATATCGATCAGAGACGGCGCCCGCACGTTAGTAGGAGAATGAACGAAGTACTCAAGGCGATTACCGTCACGATCTGACATGGCCCATCCACAGCCCATCTGATGTGCAGTGGGCTCCGAGCGGCGAGGCGGCCCAATCCAGGCGGATGCCTGCAAGCGCACGTCCGAGCCCGCGCCCTAGCTCCTAGCCCATCGCTAGGCCAGCCGACTGTCCTGGGGGCCGGGTAAGGCAATAACAGCAAAATAGTAGCTGTCACATTCGCTCGCTTAGTAGGAGCACTGGTAGCTCTCCCTTAAGCGGTGCGAGCTGCGAGGGCCGTTGGCTTGCGATGGCGCTTGCAAGCGCATGATCGGACGCAATACATGAGCCTCGTATCAAACTAAGGGAGCTAGCGTCCCAGCGCTTGTACCCTAAGCCTTCTAGCCTCTGACGTCCTCATCAACGTGACGACGGGAAGCGGACGTCGTTGTTTGGTCCGACTACGAGCCTTCAGGGCACGAGATGACGAACGAGAAGGCCGCCGCAGTGAACGGGCGTGGGACGAGCAGCCCCCCAGCGCAGACATACCTAGGAGCCCTGGCCAAAGCAGTGCGCTGGGAGAGCCGCCGCAAAGCTACTGCCCCTGACCTGGACCCAGGAGTCGATCATGGCGCAGAAACGACGATCGTCTGCTCTCTCAGCCTTGACCTTAAACCAACACGGCTGGCTTTTGCTTGGTTTGCCACTGCATTCTGCTCGGCTACGAGAAACCAAGGTAGCCTGGACGCAATCCTCTGGCCCGATTTCGAAACCAAGGCACAGCTCGTGACCCTCATGCTGCTTCATCGTGATGGGGTAAACCTGGATCGCCTTGATCCTGCTCTGATGAGCCGCCGGCACCCCTCCATATCACAACGGCCCCTCATCTCGCAGGCGGGCCGAGTGGAGAGCAAGACTCGGGAATAACTGGACATCGGCCCCCCTCTCAGTTGGTCCAGACCTTGGTGTACATGTATCACACGTCGATCAAGCAGAAGCAGCCTCGTCTGCCCACCTTAAGGTACTCTCTCCGCCATGATTGCAAGTACAGGTATCGCGAACAAGCCAGGCTGAGACCTGCCGTCTCGCCTACACATCTCTTCTCTGGCTTCGTCTGCTTCTTGGTCCCAACTGCGAGACACAGACACAGGTGGCACCTGCAGGCAGCTCCAGGAGAAGGGGGGGGGGGGGGGGGGGGGCATGCATATGCACAGCACGCACCACACACGCCCCTCTCGATCACCACCACCCCTACCGACCACCCGCCCGCCTTTTTGGGGGCCCCTCGATCAATCAATCGCCTTGTCATCCCGTCATGTTTTAAAATTGTCTCTCACGGGCCTCTTCTACTCGGGCGCGCGGCTGTCTGTGATCTGTGTATCGGGGTCCTCTTCTCCATTCGATTCGCGACTGGAGGAAAAAGCAAATACTGCTGCATGTCCCCGATCGAGAGCCACAGTTGCGTCCCATGCCGCGCGTGGGCTGAAGGAGAGATCGAATATCGCACAACGCGCCTAGACCCGACATGAGATACGCAAGGGTCCCGCGGTACGGCTCGGGCGGTCAGCCGTCTGCACCACAAAGGCCTCGGCCGCCAACAACAGCCATCTTTGGTGTTTCGGGGAGGGGGCGTGTGTTGTGTTGGTTTTGACCATGCACCTAAGAAGGCAAGGTTGGTAATAAGGGAGGATGGAAGCGACCAACACGTCGATATGTTCGCTTTCCTCAATCACAAGGTGGGCCTGCGTGTCATCTCCACCCCTCTCCCCCCTTTCCTCTTCAACCCCCTTCTCTTCTCTGTGCTGGGGGGCCGTGGATGTATTGACAGGCCCGACTCCCACCAAATGGTGGGGAGACTGTGAAGTTATTGGCAAAGCGTTGACAAACTGCTGGATGTAGCCGTCGCCCGGCAGTGGGGAGCAGACAGCGATGCCCAGGTATCATGCTCGTCGTGCTAAGACAATGAGGCGGTCGTTGTCTAAGCTGCCACCCAGCCATTCGCCCATCAACAAGGCGAAGACAAGAGAGCAGCCCCTCTCGCCCCCCGGCCCCCCTCGAGTTGCGCCGCAGTATTAGCGGGACCGGCCATGAGACCGTGGAATGTGTCTTTCCACGATGACAGCTGCCCCGCCTACAGCTCAAGACATTGGCCAATATCCCCATCCCCCGACTCTTTCAGCCCTGGTGGCTGGTCAGCTTGGGGTGAAAATGGAGTGCTGTATGTGTCATAAGCTGTAGCAATCATCCCTGGACAGCAAGCGCCGCTGGAGAGATACACATGTGTGAAGAAGAAGAAACCAAAAAAAAAAAAAAAAAAAAAGAAAAGGAGTAGCATCATCATCATGACTCCGATCCGGCCAGGGTAGCCCTTCTCACCCGAGTCACGGGGGGGAGGGGGGAGGGGCCAGAGGTATAATGCGGCTCTGCTATACCATCCACAATCTTCACTCCCGCCCCTTTCGGGACCAGCCAGCCCTCTTTCGCAACCTCTTGCCCCAGACGGTCATCGCTGCGCATGGTCCTCCCCACTGACGCAGCGCGCTGTCCGCATTCGTGGTTCCAGTCATCGTGCAGCATAGTTCTGGCAAACAGCCCAACAGGGTCGTAGAAGATACAAGGCCTATTTGAACCGTCGCCGCGGATGTCCTTCCCCACCGAGGGCATACAGGCTCTCGAGGCTGCCAGCTTCGCCAGACAGCTGGTTCACTTCGACAGAGTTTCCTCGTACCGTGGTCCCTTGAGCTCGATGTTGTACATCGGAACACAGGGCCAAGGGGGCCAAATATACGAAAAAAAGTAGACCACGGGCGATGCTAGGCTGGTTGTGAACTACAAAGGCCCATGTTAGCCTGATATCAGATCCCTCGTGTGGGTGACAGGGGTTGCTGGGCGAGCGAGCTTGTCGTGATCTGTTCAGCGTCAGCCCGCAATAAGCCTGTCAACGTGCGGGGTCCGGGCAAGGACAGCCACTGGGCACACCACCGAACATCATGGGCAGAGAAGCAAGATTGTCAAGCGGATAAGGGGGGGCAGGACTGTTAGGACGGAAAAGTAGGCGTCTTGCTCCGAAGAGAGGCGCGCGTGCGGTTTTTTTTTTCTTTTGGGTTCGCTCGTCGACGTCTGATGATCACCTCCTTTCCCTCAGGCTCTCCAATGCTTCCCAGTCCGCCCCCGACAAAATCTGGGTACAAATCCACCCTGACCTATAACAAATCGAAGCCCGTGTTATCAAGTCCTATTACCGGAACCTGAATCCTCCTGTCCAAGGCATGCCTGACTGTCGCATTCCCTGAATTTTGGAGTCTTTGAGCTTGCATCCGGCCAGGGTCTGCTCTGCAGGGTCGTATAGCGGAAAGCACAAACGTCGCCGATGACTCGCCGTCCTACATCCCCTCCATCACTTCTCTCCTCTTCGCTGCCGAATCCGAAGCTCGGCCCGAATTCCATCATCAAGCGAGATCCGGCTCTGTTGTTCGATGGCGAGCTGCTTCGAACTAGCAATGTCTTTGTGACTGAGAAAATACCAAACGCACAGGCTTGTGCCGGAAAAAAGAAATGTTCGCTGTATGGTGAACGCCAGTAAGTCGGTGAGTGTTGCACGACTTGACGAATCTGAGAGTACAAAATGCTCCGAAATGTTCCCCTGAACTCCTTGCCAAAATAAAAGCATAAACTCCTGCGAAAGTGGTTGGTGACTTGAGATCGTTTCGGGTACGATCAACGGTGTTTGTGTCAGGGACATCGCGAACCCGGTTGCTTTCTGTCCGGAAAGGCAGCAACTGCCGATGAGTCGAAACATTCGGGTTACTTGTTGTTTAAATACCACAAATCGATGTCGTGGCCAGCTTTAACCACCACAGAGGGGGCAGGCGCCAGGAACCACGATGTAGCGCTCATGAGGTCCTTTGACACATGATCGCTTGTGGCTGCCATCGGTGGAAGTCCTGAAGAAATGTGCTCCAGGGTCGATACACGACGTGTAAATGTAGTAATTTTTGGTGAAATCGCACATGATGGGCAAAACCAGCAGTGCTGTGGGTTGTCTGGTTATGGGTCAGCTGAAATGTTCTGAGCTAATCGCCTGTGGTGAAGGTGGCAGGAAGTGATCCGTACGTGGAGCTTGGCGTCAGCTTTGATATTGAGAGCAGCGATCAAAGAGGCACTGATCGCTTGTAGTGATGAGATGGTACGTGAGTTGACACAAGGTCAGATGCCTTGCCACAGCGTATGTAGAGCGTGACAGCAGTGTATGGATGTGTCGAGCGTGATAATATAATGGAGGGTCTTTGTAACGCGGAGGACGAGACAGAAGCATGCAAAATGCTCAATCTGTGAGGGAGAGATGGTACAATATCCACCGAGGTGAAGTCAATGAGGCGTCAAGGCATAAGGGCCATAGAGAAAAAGAGAGCGGCGCCAGGAGCTATATATGATGGGGGTGGAATGGATGGACGGGAGCGACTTGGTCTTACCTTACCTGGATGCTAGGTGAGGACCAGGCGCAAAGCACAGGTGTTTTAGGCCGGTAATTATTTTGATGGATTCCCAGAGTGATGGACCCTGTCCATGTCTGAGCCATGACGGCAGCGCTTGCATCAGGAAGCGTAGGGAAAACAAAAAAACGGCCGTTAGGAGGGATAGGTACTTGGACGGGAGGCAAGGTCCTTGTCCCATGTCCGTGGCCAGGGTCGAAGTCCCTTCTCACGTTTCCCACGGACTAACTGCCCAGGTCTGCGACAATGGGACCTGGTGGGAGAATTCCCCCATTCAGCCATGGAGGGGCTTTGACAGTGGACATTGACTGGGGGGGTTGAGCGGGCTAGGGAGGGGTTCGTGTAGAATGAGGGGTGGGAGGGCGCTTGACAAGGCCTGCCTTGTCACGACTAGGGGTGTGCTCAACGACCACAAATTTCGGTGACGGAGGCGTGCGAAGGGCAGCCTCCAACTCGCGGACGCCCCTCCTCCCATCTCGGGATAAGTAGTGGGTGTGTATCGTACTCGCACCTGGTTTGTTGCGCTGGCATGTCTGCTAAAAGGGGGTCAGCGAGGAGAACGGATCGATTCTTGGGCCTGACTGCTTGAGGGTTCGCACCAAAGGCCAGTCAGGTCAGAGCGGCATCGTGGCTGCGGCATCGTTCTCACTCCAACACGGGACTGAGATGACGGAGCCTCGGACCTCTCTTCTGTCCCTTGATGGGCGTGGTGCATTCATCTGGTTGCTCAGTCAGTCTTGTGTGCCCTGCTTGCTTTGCTTCTCATGGACTCACTTTCCCGCTTGTCGCTTTGGCCTGGTGTCCGTGGGATTATTGAATAGCCTGTGGATCTTTGGGAAAAGGAAGACTGCTAAAGATCGCTGCGCCCATGCCGATTGCCTGTCAAGCCCGAGAAGCTGAAGCTAGGCGTGTGGTAGGCACCCAAACAGAGTAGCCTGACAGCGAGGGGTGCGCTGCGCACGAGCCCCCCGACGACCTGTTGACGCACCGACCCCGTCGTCCTAGCCTTTGTGCCAAAGGTTCCTTTGCGGGCGGTGGGGGTGGGATAGGGATCGGGCTGTTGGCAGCACAGTTGCGAAAACGGCGGGCAGAGGTGGTCGGCCTTTGTCCGCCGTACGACAATGCACCAGCTAATATCGCACAGTCTGACTCGACGGTCCCACCGATCGGTGAATATGTTTGTATCCTGTACCCCATAAGGTGCCTCATGATGCCGAAGGAGAAAAGGCACGAGAGCCGCATTGAATGGCTACACTCTCGTTCCGACAAGGGGGTTCGTTTATTGCCCTGTCCCCCTTGCTTTCTACCACGCGGAAGTCTGTTGTGTGTGAGAAGGGGCAACTGTCTCAATGGAATAGGCGACATGCGAAAGCGAGCGAGCAAGCGAGCGACACGGCTCCATGGCCTATAAAGGGCAGAACCGAGTTGAGACCGACGACGCCCCGAACGACACGCCGTGGAGCAGCCAACAGCCAACGGCCAACATTCCGGGAGATGTGGGGGGAGCCACGAGGTAGACTGACGTACTGTAGGCGTGATAGACCTAGCATCGGCGGCGGGCTCGATCTCGACATGCATGTTGTCGTTGTGCTCGACCAACGTTGCGTTGCGCTCGAGAGTCATGACAGGTTGTAATGGTAAATCTGCTGGCCCAGAATCCATACGCCGGCGGTTGAAGAAGGTAGCGTTCCCCATACAGCGAGCTTCTGGGGTGTACCATGCTCGTCTGATCCTGCCTCGATCCGTATGGCAACTTTGCCAGTGGCATGGACGCGGTAGGCCGACGTCGTATTGGATCAAAAACGATTCCCTGACGAATCTGCCACCATGTTGCCTGGTGTGCTGTGCCAGTTACCCATCATGTGCTTAGAGTAGATTCGGCGGCCTGTCCTCGCGGAGGTCATTGACTCTGACACCTCGAGGGAGGTACATGTACGATCTTGATCCATTCTGAACGATAGGTCCTCATAATCCGAGTCAGCAAGCCTTCATTCTGTCCTTGCTAGTATTTCCACAAGCAATCGAAGATCATCAATCCGCAACTCGCAGGGACTGTACAGTACCTTAGTAGGGATATTGCTGGCTGGCAGGTGCAAGCATTGATGCCCAAGGTTCTGAACAAAACCTGCAGAAGACAGGACGCTGCTGTCTCCACTAATCTCCAAGTCGACAAGCTGCAGAGGGTCGCACCTCCCTCTGAAATTGCACCCCGAGCCACCCGATTTGGACAGGCTTGTAAGGCAGGAGAGAGTGAGTGCACAGGGTAGGTACTTGTAGTGCACAGGGCAGGTTCGAGCTGTTCGGTGGAAGGCTCGCCCAGGTCTGCCACTCCTCAATAGCTCAACCGCCTGCTCAACACGGTGCGCCGCCAAAGCGGTTCAGTGACGCGATGTCTGTTTGTTGAACGTCAGCTTGATATCTCCTCCTGTTGACCTTATGGCTTGGCTCCTATAGCTGCTCGCAACCGTGGGGTGTTTTCATACCGACTGGCTCCTATCGAGAAAGCTCCTCCGAGAAAGAGAAACAGTCTGGCAAGGCCGCCGCATGTACACTCCGCCGTTCTACGTTTCTGGTTTCCATGGTTTCTTAAAGGTCAAAGCACTACCACTCATCGACCTGCACTTGGTTTCGACGGTAGGCAACGCGGCCTCTTGCTGCTCGTGCTACTGAAACCGTTCTGCCCACATATCCACTACCGTGCACTGAACCGTTCTCTTACCCTGTAACCCGAGGACGATGCGTTGGGCACGACACGCCAGCAGAACTTTCGTCTTACAGCGCAAATCCGACAGCATCTCACGATATTCAAACCTAACGGTATCTTTCATGCCGCTCAATACTATCAGTATCCCATTCACAAGGAAACTTTACTTTTCACCATCGTATACATGCTACCCGAAGCAGACCTAACACCCGTGAGCCCATCACCAGACTTGCAGTTGCCACCGCGGCCCAAAGAATGCATGGTCGGTACGTGGTGCTACCCTACCTGCTTGCCATGGCAGGCTGCATGCGTGTTGCTTCCTGGGCTATCCGACCGATACTTACCGAACTGCTGATTTGCGCAATTCGGGGTTGATTCGGCTAGAAAACCAGAGCGGCATATTGGTCCCTTCCCTTTCCTCTTCAGGGACCTCTTCAGGGACCTCTTCAGGGACCTCTTCAGGTACGACACTCGTGCTGGTCCAGATGCAAATCGCTGGTTATCTTTCCCGGAACCGAGAGGTGACAGCGCACACCCCCCACAGTGCTGAGGCCAACACCGATCGACCCCAGTCTCGAGAGTCCCTTCCCTCGTCAACCATCCCCACATTGCTACCGCCGCCGCTGCCGGGCGCCAGCACGCATCTGTACATCCGAGACGCTTGTACAGACGACTGCGACCTCACACCCGTCTGGGACTGGTATTGAAACCCTCAGACGCTGTTCACTTCTGAAGCGGCACATGACCTGGCAAATGTCGCACCTCGACAGTTCCGACATTGACCGACATTGAAATGGTGCACCGTGTTCTTCCCCTCTTCGTGGCTGGTCAATCCCTCGGAGGTCGAGGGGCTGTCGCGGAGCATCTATTTGACGTTCGCGCTCAGATATCCATCAAATCTCAGATCGCCAGCAAAAGCAATATTCGCCAGCATGGACCCGCCAAGTCGGCTTCATTCTGAGTGCCGGGACCCGGCAGCCACTCATTTTTCCAGCTTTACCGTTGTCCCGTTGTTCAGCTCTCCAGCCTCGCTGTCACTTGGCAACCATGCTTTTACTCGGACCTCTGCAAACCCAAGGGCTGGGCCGTCACCGACAGGAGCCCAGGTACCGACCTGTGTATGCGTGACGCGACAGCCTCAGCTAATTCGCTTGCTTCGACTCTTCCATGCTGACTGATGGGCAGTTCGTCCAGGGCTGGGATCGATCTCTGGAATACGCAGTTCCACCAACGACCTGAATGAAGCTTTGGACGTCACGATCATAGATTGTAAGGGCTCCAAATAGTGGAGTGGAGGCTCCCGTCCTCTGCAGTCCTTCCTTCCCATTCTAGCTCTGATCGGCTGGCCTCTCTTCATGCAAAAGGGCTCGCTCATGGTATGATTGTCGAGATATCTCGGAACACACCCCATTTCAAGGCCCCGCTAGAAACCTTAAGCACCTTGATGGCCAGCGCAACGACGTACTATGTAGCATGGCCCTGTCAACACGTTCTCCGTTCCGAGGCGCAGTGGTACAAAGGGTTGCTGGAGGAAGTTGCGGACGAGCACAGAGGATCCGTGCTCGGCAACACAGCAGAAGGGGAACACTCATCATTCTACTGGCACACCTCCTTGGCTGAGTCATCTTTTAGGATCAGCCCTCATTGTGTCGAAAACGCCGTTCCAGACATTGCGTTTGCAACATGACATACTGTGTGTTGAGGTGTCAAAGCGCAACGAAAGCGCCGCCCGCACCCCTCCTCTCCACCTAGCAGTCACAACCACCCCGGTAGGTTTCACACCATGACAACAGAGGTCAAAGCGGGAGCAAGGCTCCCCGGTTTTGCTGAGCTGCTGTGGCCTTTCCAAACTTTTTTTGCTCTCATCTGATATTTTCGACCCCTGAACCCAACTAACACACTTTGGTGCCTACGAATGCATCACACAAGAATCGGACGAAGCTCGGGCCATGGCTGCTTCTGCCCACCACCTTCCTGGTTGGCTTGGCATCCTTCTTTTCGCAACTAACGACAAGACTGGCAAAGCTCAGCGCATCTTGACTTGAATGACATCCACTCCCTGCGAGTGCCTAGACGCTTGATGGTTAGATGGGAACTTTGACAGCCCGGAGTCCGTTGCTATGACCGTAGGCCCACATGGCTGAGAAGAAGGATGCTCGATGGCAAAGAGGGGGGGGGGGTGTGAGATGCCGACAGCCCACGATCTCGACTTTGCAGAATATAGCCATGCCAACACACCAAAGAATCGACGGTGGTCAGGCTCTCGACGGCGTTATCATGTTGATGATCTGATATCAGAGGCTCGACAGGGCTGACCCTTATGTTGCTTTGCCGCTCGCTGCCTTGTCCCCCTGGCTGCAGCTTCCCTCAAGATGCACCCCATCGTGGGATGCAACAGCAAGCTGGGTTATGTGACCCAGGCAGGCTCCCTGCACGAGGCTCAGAACGGCAGTGGACTTGGGGAAGATGAATTGTCAAGGAATTGCACGCCCTGCAGCGCGGCTCTACAGCCGGACACGAGTGGGGCTGTTCCACATTCGGGCTCTCCGCCAAGGGGTGTCCGAAGATCGCAAACACCCCAAGCAAACGCAGGGCACCTCTGATGCGGCGCGAAAGGCTGTGGGCAGAACGGAAATAAAGTATCAATTGCCTTGTCCCTGATCCCTTTCTCTGTCATCATATTGCCACGCAAACAAGCTGGGGTTTGAATCATGCCCGGCGAGTCATACTGTAAGCCAAGGCTGTGCTTGAACCTCACTCAAGCTAGGTTTACACTACTTCGCAGATATCGCCTGATCTGGGGTATGCTGAAAAATTAAGCGCCCAAGGTAACCATGATCACGCCGTCTCTGACTCTAAGCGCTACACCTGGGACTTGACACGAGATCATCTACACACATGTATGTGTCTTCTGAGCTCCGCTTGTTCACTATCATCCCTGCCCAACAAGGATCGTAGCATTGGACTCCCTTGGCGGAACGGAACTCGATCTTGACAAGAGTCTCGAAGAAAGGGGCTCGGACTTGTCCAGATTGACAGATGCAGCCTACATCATCACTATGCAGTCAGTCTACTCGTGTTGCCTTCTTGTCCGATTCAACGAGACCTCGATGCCTGTAACTGATGTGCTTCACAGCAAGCCATGCTCAGCGGTTCTGAGCTTGACACTCACCTCATCTCCCGCCGCTACTTACATTATATTGCGTCTAATGCAATGCGTGTCCCTCATACAGGGCGATCGAGCCGATCCCAAGGCACGACCCTCCTGCATCTTCCTAGACCCCAGTTTGATTTCAGCAACTCGATTTGGCCATGTGCATGAGGGCCTGGTCCTGGTTGCTGAAACTTGGACCACCTGCTCCGACAACACCGTTGCAAAGACGCGCACGGAAGTTTGCTCCTCTGATGGGTCGGGCTTGCTGTATACGTTACCATGTACGTTGCCATCTCTAGGACCGGTTGACTCAAGGACAACAGGCCTGTGAAGCTGATGGACCTGGGTTTGCAATCACGAAGATCAATCGACTAGCCGCCTAGACTTTCTTTCCTATTATCTAGCCGAGCCCTCGGACAGCTCATCGCCACTACTACCAGGTCTCGGACCCCGCTACCGGGCGACCCGGCACTCATCTCGCTGGTCACTCTGCTGCTGTCCGAAATTCTGGGTCAAAGCGTCCCAAAACATCAGGCCACCAACGAGAGTCCAAGTTGGGATGAAAGATGTCACCGCACACGAGCATCAATGCAGAGCCTTGGCTCCTATCGTGAACGAGATTTCGACTTATCCCGTAGAAGCTGACCCACGAGGTCCATCAAACAGGACTTGGTGAACATATCATCATGGTACGTTTGTTGCTACCACGTGGCACGACTGCGGTTGATTAGTACGACGTTCCTGAGTCACAGAAATCAAGGAGCGCAAACCCAGCACATAGCCAGCCGTCGGTGATCCAGCGACGACAGTGCGTTGCCGTATGTGGTGCGTACCGTTTAAAAGAGTCTGCAGCGTTTCATCCCTACCCATCTGGTATGGAGCCTCGGAGAACGGGGCGGACATGACCCACGCCCAGATGATGACCAAGAGCGACGTGCATGCATACGTACGATGTTCGAGAGGGAGAGAAAAGTCTCCGTTGCTTCACTCCAAGGGCCGAAGTATTCTTTACCGCGTGGCAGGTGTGCGGGTGAGTAGACCAGTGTCATTTCTCACATACGACTATGACTATTATTGTCCCTGGCTTGCGGAACCAAGCTTTCCCAACGCTGCACCACAGGCAGCCATGCTTGCTCATGGATCCCAGGAACGAGGGCTGCTGCACCCCGTCCGTGGCATCACTCTTGGTGCCCTGCATCCTGCGTCCTGCCACTCGTGTCGACGTCTTTGAACCTACAGCATGGCAGCTGCGGCGATGAGGCCTCCCAGCACGCCGACAGGCATCATGGTCGCCAAGGGCCCTGCGTTGGGGGTAGAGGTTGAGGCAGTGTTCTGCGCATTTGCGGCCGAGCCGGTTGTCGATGCCGTCTGCGAAGCTGCTGTGGTGGCAGCGGCGGTGCCCGAAGCCGTTGTCGAGGTCTCGGACGCCGTTGTTTTGCAGACGACCGAGTCGGGCAAATCGGTGACGCCGGAACCTCTGCAGAGGCGTTTGGCATAGTTAACAGCAGCCTGTTGCTCCTGCTGCGTGCAGCCGGCGGCAAGGCAGCATGCCATGTCGTCGAGGAAGCTCTTGTTGCTGCAAATGCACTTGTTGTCGAACTGGCCGCAGCCTGCAATGTTACCACCGGTCGTGGCCTCGATGACGCATGGTTGCTGTCGGCAGCAGAATGGTCAGTCTCGCAGTCACCAACGCATCACCAGAGAGCCAGGAAGAAGACCGACCGGCGAGGCCTCAAGCCCGCCAGTCATCAGAGAGTGACGACGATTGCTTCAAAGGGAGAGGGGGGGGGTCAATACGCACGGCGCACTTGGGCAGGTCACCCGTCGACTGAGCGGCAACGAGGCCGACGAGGGCGAGAATGGAAGCAGTAATCAACTTCATCGTGATGTCAGACAGGGACTAGACTACAGCGAGAGATGGTGGATTGCGCAACTGTTGTTGGGTGTGGAACAGTGGGATGGCGGTACGTCAGGGCGCGAAGAGGAGAAGGGGCGCGAATCCGCTCCTGTCGAACGAGGCACCAGGCCCGAGCCCCCAAGCCCCCTTTGAACACGGTCCCTTGCCTCCTTCCTCATCCCAGGGGTCGCGAGGCCGAGATTGGCTGACGGCGGGGGGGGGGAGTCTCGACCCAGATCGATGCTGCCCCACTGATGGCGACCTGCTTGCCTGCGTCCCCAATCATTTCCGAGGAGCGAAGCAATACTACTGGCGGGCCAATGCAGGGCAGGAACTACTGCATGCCAAGCAAGTGCATTCCCCAGGATGCGGAAAGCTTGAAGGAGCCACAGAGACACGCACTTGACACGCAAAACCTGGATGGGGCTGATGAGGATGAAATTCAGCCACCACGTCTTTCCAGCCTCAGTCACATCAACCTCCCACAGCCTCACGAATGATGGCTTCCTATCCATCAGCTCTGCTTCGCTACCGCTGCTACCGCTGCTACCGCTACCGGCCGCCATCGTCCGTCTTGTCAAAGCCATCGAAAGAACCCTGCTCAAGGATGCGACGCGCGGCTACGTCAACATTCAGAGGATGAGCTCTTGAATTTGCCGATCAGCGCACTCGGGCGCCTCCTCCGCCTACTATGCTCATGTCCGCAAATCGACCGCTGAAGTCTTCCAACGCAATGCGGATATTCGGTCGAAGCCAGCTTGCGCACGCGTCATGGCGCCGCTAAGCGGGCCAGACACGCAAGTACAGCACATGGTACATGTACATTATCGAGCAACGAGCAGCATCTGATCCCACTATGCGAGACTGCGACAATCTCCGACTATTGCCGTGCACAAAGTTTAACAACGACCATCACTGCCCTGACCGAGCCTTCCTCACTGGGCACCTGAGGGTAGGCTGCCGCCTGGCACGGCCCAGCTCTACATGTACAGCCTCTCAGTGCCGCCGGTACCTACAAGTACAAGTACTCACTTAGTTTCTCTCATCCGTCTGTCTCCACGCAAAAGAAATGCGTATTGTTGTTCCACCGCAAGCCACTCCCGGGCCCACTGCGTCCTAGACGCTGCAGAAGGTTCAAGCCGGTGTCTCTCGGGCCTCCCGCCTGCAAGCCTCAACCCGCCGCCATTCCCATCCGTCCACGAGACGAGATGCCTTCTAGGTTTTGCGAAACCGAACTTGTCGCTCGACGGCGCGAGCGCCACGGGTAGTACAGGCCGGTCACTCGGTTATTCCCTTCTTGTGTAGCCGACCTCAGCCCGACCCAGAGCAGCCCGACTGCATGATCGACGGCGGCATGTCCTGCGGAGACTTCCTCTACAGGTCAAGACCCGGGAAGCGGGCTGGCTCGTCTCTTGCCTGTCCGACCTAATGACCCGCCTGAGCGCACAACGCTGATGTCTTACGCCAAAGGGGAGAAAGGAGGTGGGGGACGGAGGGCCGAGCGACTGGGACCATGGGCTGCTCAGAACAGCTTGCCGGGTCGGCGAGAGCTTGAATCGCCGCCCACCCGCCTGCCCCCTTCCCATCCCTGGACGCCCTGACCACACCGTCGGGCTCGTGGGATGTCGACAGGGCTCGGAGCTGCGGATCGTCACTCCGATAGTCTTCTTGGTGACGACCGGCATCATGCAGCCAGGGTGGGAACAAACGCGGTGGCTCGAGTTCGTCACAGCTGCAGGCCTGTTCGATGGAATTGCCGGACCCTCCCCACAACAACGCACATCTCATCAAACAGGCCTCTGCCGGATCGCCCCGCCCTCTGACCTCGAACGATGAAGAGTACAGTAACCCTACGATATGCAGTGTTCCAGGCGGTATTCTGGCCGAGACGGGCTTCATTGCACAGCGGCCAAGCAATTCATTACAATCTAGCGCATCAAGTAGAGGGTATGGCGCGGATAGAAGAGTGCTTCGGGCTAGATCATGAGATGGCTTTGTGGGCGCAGCAAGCAATAGTGGTGGGCACATCAGCCTTTGCCCGTGCTGACGCTCAACACGCCCTTGTTCATACTATCGTCGAGCTTACATTGGAACTCCGGCGCCATTTACGCGTTGCAGCATCCTCGCTCGTCAACATGTACGATTGATACATAGAGACGCACGCCCGACCGGTCGAGGCTCGCCTACAGAGACGCTTTCACGCTGCCGTGCGGAGATGCAGTTCGCTCCTCGCCGAAATACATGTGTAACACAGCAAAAAATTAACAGGACGACGGGTTCGACGCTGCGCCGTCAAAGTTTCACAACCGGACAAGGATGAATCCGCGGCCTGCTTACCATGTACATGCTTGGCTTCCGGCACGCTCCGTGTGAGGCTGTCACCATGCATATCTGGCGCCGTCGATGGAAGCACCGTCGTAGATTTGCCACGACAAGACCAGAGGCTCACGATAGGTTCACGCCCAGCAAGGCGATATACCTTGTACCCGTGTGAAACTCTGATATTCGGTTCAAGTTCTGATTTCATGATAGCTTGCTTGATGCATCCTTGGTCATGCGTCGTGCCACTAGCCGATGCAAAGTTGGATCACAATAACAGATGCACATCACGCGATACCAGGCGGGCACCTTTGCCTCTTTCGTCCTGGTGTGTCACCGCACTGATGGTCTGTCACGGCAATCATGGTCCCACCGGAACACCCAAGCCCGACCCTCCAGACCAACTGCCGCTGGTCCCCTTGGTCCAAAAGTGTATCCGTCGGGTCGAAATGTACCCTTCAATTCAAGGAAGAGAAACTTGCTCACCCCAAAGAAGCCTGCCTCTGATATGCAGAAACCACGCCATTCTCAATCCAGGAACTCGGATTGTCCCCCTTCTTGTTTCGGTCGAAACGTGGGGGCGGGGGATCTTCCCATGCCCACCTATTCAGGAACATGTTTCCTCCCTCCCCGCCTCCAAGGAGAGCGAGCCAACGCATTGATGTACCGATGCATCTCGCCTTCGCTTCGGGCGAACAACGCCGACGAGGGGGGCCACTCTCTCTGACTTTTTTTTTTCCTCCTCTACTTGTCAACGTCGGGATCCGTACGTACCGGTCACTAGAAACTGCCGTGCAGACAGACCACCAAAGCGCGCGCGCACATCGGATGTCGTGAGTCTATTCGATACGGATCTCGCGAAGGTTCCAAGGCGGGCTTTGGGGGGGATTTGACACGCCATCCGTGCCGTGCCCACCCTCTCGTCCTTCCTCTCACCTCACCCTTCTCCGTAGGTAGGTACATGTCGGTACCCCACTCAATTCCCTCGTGGGCAGTGGACATTTCGACATGCCTCACCTCGCTGACTCGAAAGACGCGGCCATGTCATGTCGTCTGGGATTGTATCGTCTGAGCGGCGGAAGAACCAGGTTCCGCTTTTTCTCACCCCCTCCAAAACGAATGACCCCCTTCCAAGCCGCCGCCGCTCCCCCTCTCGTCTTTCTCGTCCCAACGTCAAATCGTCAATCTGGAACAGATCCGGTACGCGAGGTCATGGCCCAGAAACTTCCTACCCTGCGGGAGAGAGAGCTAGGGAACGACGGCTCGGTCAGCCGCAAGCCTAGGCCGAGAGACAAAGTAGATTCGAGGTCCCTGCGAGGCAACATGATCATTTGCGCGGAGATATCGTGACCTACAGTACATGTACACACTAAGCAGGTACGCTAGATGCATCAAAAGGGGGTGGATGCAGGGAGAGAAGAAAAATAGACGCCGCACCCGTGCCGTTTCCTCTTCTTCTATTGTCTCCCTCTCCCATCTTCTTACGACTGTTCCCCCAGAAGGATCCATTCTCATCTGTCTGTTCCCTATGCGAGGTAATTTGAGGCTCTTGGATCCAAGATGGCGCAAACCTTATTTCTGACTTGGGCTGGGACCCCTGGCTTGCCAGTGCCTTTGGTACCTTACCCTGGTCTCCTCCAGCTTGACCAGTCAGTCGGCGCTGATTCATGAGGTCGGGGGTGGTGGTAATAGTGGCGGTGGCACGTCGGGCAGAGCACACGTCAATACAGACCCCCGTCGTCAAGGGTCCCAAAGCGGACGGGGAGGGAAGAAAGCGGGTGGTCTGTTCACGGGGAGGAGGGTGACATCCGTTATGGGGCACGGCAGTCAGCATTGGGTACCCGACAACCAAGATTTCGTCCCCTTCCTACCATGTACATGCTAGTCTTCTCTTACTTCTCTTCCTGAAATTTGGGTGCTTCAAGCAGTCCATCAGTGCAGATCAAGCTTTGATCCCTGTCTGAGCCGAGACCTCGCACTCCAAGTGGAAACCCCAACCTCAAGCTACGGCCACCTCGTATGCCGCCGTGATCAATCTGACCGCTCCCTTCTCGTCGACAAGTTTTCCCTCGAAGAAAATGTCACGCAGCCCGTCCTCAGTCCGGCACAACTTGTCCGCCCTGTACTGGAGCTTGACGAATAAATCTCCGTCGTCCCAGATCTGCTGTGACCCCTCGGTCAGGGTGGCCATCAGGTGGAGAAAGACGGCCAGAGCCGCGTGGTATTTGTCCGTATCTGCAATAGCAGAGTAGGGGCTTCCGGTGCGGAGGAATTGTTCCAAAATGTCGGAGTCCGACGGGATAAGGTATGTTCCGTCCAGGGCTGAAAGTGGAACCGCATAACATCGATCAGTAATGGCTTCTATGCCAGCGCCGCGTTCGTTGGACGTCTCGGTCTGCTTGTTCACCAAGTTTTGGAGTGCTGTGCTCGCTTCTCCTGGGCCAGCTTTCTTCTGCAATTGAACGTGCTGCTCGGCGAGATAATGCAGGAGCCGCATCCAGACGAAGCGCTCAACGTCCTCGGGGCTGACGTCCTCCATGAGGCCAGCGAGGCGGACGAGCACGAGGAACCCGTCAATCGGATACTCGAGTAAGGGGCTCTGGTGGATCGTGGACTGGAAACCTTGGAAAGTCACGCGAAGAGCCTGCTGCAGTGGCATCGTGTCATTGACGACGCCTAAAAGCGGGCTGCCCACCGGCGTGAGGCCAGCCATGGTGGAGATGCCGGGAAGCTTCGACAGCTCTCGACAGCACCATTCCAAGCTCGGCATGAGGGTCTGGCATTCGGACTGTATCGCGCCGTCGACCAGGTCCTCAATGGTAGTGCAGAGGGTGGAGAGGAAGACGAGGAACACAATGCTGTCACGGAAGCGGTGACCGTATACTTCCCCCAGCTTGTCCTCCCACAACTGCCTATTCTCACGCTTGTGTAGCGGAACCAGCGGTAGCGCAACCGTCACACGGTCTTCATTCGGAAGCTCACCAGCCTGCAAAAGCAGGGAAGCGCACCCATCGCAGCATGTTATAGGGAGAATGACGTCTGTCTCGGGATAGTTGCCGAGTACGAGAGGATACATGTGACCAAGGCGCTGATTTGCCTTTGGCAGATGCAAAGTCCCTGGCTCATCGGAGCTGGTCTGCAGTAGCAGTGTCTGTATTGACCTGGGTTCTCTGCATATCGGGCACGTAGCATATGCGCCGGGTTGCCTGTCATACACAGTGCTTCGCTCGCCTTTGTACCCCGGGAGGAACAACAGGTCCCTAGTTCGTCTGCCTCGTTGACCGATATACGCGCTGGGTCCAGCTTGCTGGTACGTGCCTGGACCTGTGTCCTGGTGATGATGATAATTTCGGTTGGGCCCAGGGCTCAAGGGGCTCATTCTTGCCTCGTTCCTGGCGGACCTTGCACCAGAATAATGCGCTGTGTATGGCCGTCTTCCGCCTCCCACTGGGGACGACATAGGTGTGAGCATGGCTGGACTCGCTGGGGCGCGCACATCGTTCATGGTCATAGTTGAGAGCACTTCGGCTAAAGTGTCGTTCAGTTTGCAGGAGAGTTCCCAATCGGCCTCAACCTGGCTTTCAAAGTGGGACCAGTTCTGGCGGTGTGCAACGCGAAGCCCTGACCTGAAGCTGTCGATGTACGTGATGGGGGGGGCCTCAGACATCTTGGCCTCAATACCATCAGATGTTTCATCACGAGACAGTAAATCCCACAGATCTTCAGTCTCGTATATCGGGGCTAGGCTTTTGACCTCTTTCAATAAAATTTTCATGCAGTTCAACCCATTGGAACCAACATCCTCTCGCTTCATCAGGGCCGCTTCCGGGATCTTGTGGTGACGACGAGCACTCTCGATCCAAGACTTCACATCTTGATCTCTGCCGCGAGTTTTGGCGGCCAGGAGGATGACATCCAGTGCAGAATAGTCTGCCAGCAGCTCAATGGTTTCTTCTTTGGACAAGGTGTCACTGTACAGGCTTGTCATATCGAGCGTCTTCCCCCCTGGGAGGACCACAGCATCTGCCGAAAGACGTGTCGGTTGCGGGACCTGAACCCTGGAAAGGTCTTCGTAGGTGATCCGAATGAGATCTTGCCATCGTGTGGTCGGTCCAAAAGGGGTAAATCTTGCATGCTCTGGGAGGAGCGTGGTGAAGGACCCCTTTGCTTGCAACACGTAGAGATCACCGCTTTTGACATCGTGGAAGAGAAAAATGCAGTGAGGAGCCACAGCAAAGACCGAAAGACCAACAGACACATTGCAGTCATATGGAGACTGAACACGGTATCCATAAAGTATGATGACAGATGCTGTTCCGTGAATGCCTGTCTTGGAGATGGCGTTGGCAAATTTATTGATGAGCGGCTTCTCAATGAAGCCATCGGTCATGAGAAACCAAAGACTGGCTTCCTGGAGCGCACGCCGGGCGACTGCATCCTCAAGAACGACAGAAGGATCGGTCCCAGCACCAGGGGTGAGAAACGGGGTCTGTTGCGGGTGTACGACGCCGAGGCATCGGCCATCCCAAGGGATGACACGAGATTGTGTGTTCGATTCAGCGGGCTTCAGCCCGCCCATCAAGAGGTTGATGGATCGTTTTTCCTCATCGAGGATTCGCCCTCGTGTGCTCCCTGAGACGTCGACTGCGAAGACGAGTGGCAGGTCACGAACTTGCGTACCGTGCCCATCCCCTGCACCGGGCGATGGGCTGGGACAAGCCGGTGACGCAGCATGCAGTGGTGGTGTTGGAAGTCGAGCCCATCCCGGGCGGATGGCTGGTGGTGGAGGCGCTCCGATCGGTGTAGCTTCGCTCGATGGAGTCGGGGGCTCAACAGCTGGCGACAAGGGAAGTGAAAGCTGCTCGCTGAAAAGTGGTGATGGCAGACCAGGCGTTCTCGGAATAGTCTCATTGGCTTGACTGGGACTTATTGCAGGTACATGCCTACCGCGCAACCCTTTAGCAGTCAGCATCCTCTCCATGTTCTTGGACAAGCAGCTCAGAATTCTCCAACGTACGATCGCGAAGCCCTCGCAAGCCAAAATTGGCCGCGATCTTGGGGTGCATAGGCCGGTCAGGAGTGGACGGCATTCTTTTGACTGATGGGCACACTGTGGTCTGCTCTCCGCAAAACGTGCTCCTGGTATTTTGAAATAGAGGGGGTCGCTCAGGTTGGCAAGAGAGTTGTGTGGGAATACACGACTTGGACTTGCTTGATTCCTTACACAGCAGGGGGTGGGTTTGAAATATGTCTTGCCTCTCCGTCTAACGTCGGCGAACCAGCTCGAGGATGGCACAGCCACCAAAGAAGGCGTCGCGCAGGCTCACTAAGCCGCTGCGAGGCTCACTCGGGCAGCCAATATGAAGTTTTCTCACCACACCACAGTGAGGGCGCCGGGCATGCCGCGCTGCAACCCGCAGTTCAGCCCTAGATGTCTCGAGCGAGTTCCTAGGGAACTCTCGCCGGCATAACCAAGTCATAGGACTCCTTGAGGTGAATAGCTTGGCTTCACAAGAGGCACAACTGGAGGGGCATCATAGCCTTGGCTGCCGCCATGTGGCGAGTGTGGTAGTCGAAAGATTGATGGGGAATTCGACGGAGGTGACCGAGTGCTACCGCCCCCCACGACTGAATGTCTGCCGTGAGTGGAGGGGTGGAGGCCTGGCCGGTGTGGTTCGCGGACAGGCTCATCAGCTGCCTCGTCGATAGTGTGGTGCGGCAGCGGCAGTGTGGAATCGACGGCATCCTCGAGCCAATGCGCGTCGTGTTGGCTTGCATAGCGCTTCTTCTTTGCTTTGCCCGGGGTGACGGCACTTTCGCGTGATGACGAGATGTCTTGCGACTGGCCGATGGCATTGTCAACCGCCATGTCAGTCGACGGGCCTGGACGTTGGATGGACTGAGAAGAATCGGACGAGTGGAGGCCTCCAGGCTGGTACGGCCGGAGACCAATGGGGGCATCGAGATGTTCACCATCCGAATTGGCCAGAGCAACGTGCTCATCCTCGGCCACAAGGCTCTGGCGCTCATTCGATTCGTAGGGGTGCCGAGCCAGGTCGGAGCTGCTCAGGGAGGAAGGCTGCGGGGTATCTGCTGTGCTGGGGCCAGATGACACTGCATCTTCAGCCGCTGTGATCCAGGAAGCGTTTAGGGATGATCCATTCGGACGAGCCCTGCGCTTCCGATGGCCTGAGGATTTGACGGTGCCGGCGCCGGTGTTGATGTCGATGCCAGCCATTTGCGGTGAAAGACAGACGTGAAGTTGATGGTGAATGTAAAGCTTGTTGGAGTGAGATCGATAGTAGCCAGATTAGCTGAAGAGTAGGGTAGTAATAGGAGATCAGTCGGAATCGAAATCGGATGCTAAAAGATGAATGAGGAGGGGTCGGGCCGCTCCTTGGGCGACGGGACAGTATGTAGCTGCGTCTGGCTGAGCTGAGGATCCGACCACAGCCGCACCACAGCCACAAGATTGCGTCGAGCCTGCGTCGAGCCTGCCTCGAGCCTGCGTCGAGCCTGCCTCGACCAGATGGCGAGGCGGACTTGAGCAGGTCCCAGGGTGCTGCTTGCCTCAGACAACCAGAGAGGAACAAATACCGTGACTGCCAGCCTACCTGCCTGCCTACCGGACAGCCTCGACACGTGCCGTTTGCCTTCTTGCTCTACTTTGCTTGCTGTGAACCTGTTTTGGCTTCCTCTCGCCGTCCAACATCATGACTGCTCGAGTGCTCACGGCGATGACGCAGCCATTCAAAGACACCTACGCTCCAGAATTGTCAGCCCTCTCCAGTCACCGCCCGGTCTTTGCTTCCCGAGTTCTGCTCCTAACCTGATCTCTGAAGAGAGGACATTAAGACGATCGCAAGATCCCTTGAGGCCTTCCGCGAATCTCACCTGTCAGGAACCACAGACATTGCTCATGTCCTCTGTCAGCCAGGAAACCCAAGAGAAGAAAAGACACTGGCCAGTTCCACTGACATCGCAAACCTCGTAAGTCATGAGCCGTCGTGGTGACATTTCCACGTAGGACTGCAGGGACTTGCTGTGTCAAATATTGAGCTTATACTAGTCCCAGCCTTCAATCAGCTCTGCATGCCACCAGCTATTGTCCGCCCTTCCCATATCCCCGAATGAGAAGAACAAAACAAGGTGAACACGATCTTAACCAGTTTGCCCTAGCTTCATATACAAATACCTCGTCCAGCGACCCCTCGAGCCCGTCCCTGACGATGCCAACAAGCTTCAGATCTCCGCCAGCTCCCTCGAAAGCCTCACCAAGCACCTGACGCTGCCTGCGGCGTTCATCTTCGCCCTCACCCGCTACTACCTGCCCAACGGACGAGGCAGCCGCCAGATCAAGATTGGCGAAAAGACATGCCACGACACGTGGTATTTCCTCCCAGTCCGGGTTCAGGTCGAGACAGTCGGCACCAACCCTCCGTCGAACCCGCCCGCGACCACTGACGACGACGACGCCAGCCAGATGAACCCCTTTTACAAGCTCCATCTTCCGAACGTGCAGAGAGATATCCACCGGTCGTGCGTGGGCATCTTCTCGCGCGTCGAATCGGACTCGCGGCGCTTCACATTCGTGGCCTTTGACTTTATGCACGGCCGCTGGCCCAAGGTCGCCCTCGAGCCAAGGGAGCGCATCGGTGACGTTCTCAAGCGCCACCCCCAGAGTCCCGATGCCAGCTTTGGCCGCGAGCACTGCGTGCACCTCGTCTACCTGACGAGCGCCACCCGCTGGTGGACCAATTCTCTGTCGAGCGTCAACGAGCAGCTCATTGCCTACGAGCGCCGCCTGCAAGCCGAGCTCGACAGGGCTGGCACCACGCCCGAGTCGGTCCTGACGGAGCTCAACAGGGCGCTGCACTCGATCGCCGCGCATCTCCAGCGGTACCTGTCCGAGCTCAAGTCCCTGCGGGGCATCGCGGCCGACCTCTCGGCCGATTACGCCTCTGTCCACGAGAACGACGCCAAGCCTGGCAATAAGGAGGCATTGAAACAGGCGGCCCGCGGCTTTGCCCAGGTTCTTTCGCAGGTCGATGCGGCCCACGAGTTGGCCGTGGAGCTCGAGAAGAAGACGCAGAACATCCTGGCCCTCGTACGTCGCTCCTGCTGCCGCCTCTGCCGTTCATCGAGCCCTGCTAATTCCTCTCGGCAAAGCTGTTCAACAGGATCCAGATTAGCAGCGACCGTCTGCTCGTAGCCAACGGGGAAGCAATGCAGGGTATTCTGAGAGCCATGCAGGAAGACGCCAGCCTTGCCCAGCGGATGGCGACTGAATCGCACAGGCTCGCGCAAGAGATGAAGAAGGACAGCATTGCCATGAAAACGGTAAGATTTCGCCCTGGCATGTGTATAGGCGCCGACAGCTGTTGATGTATGTCTCTGCAGATCGCCATCGTCACCATGTTCTTCTTACCAGGCGCAACATTTGCGGTACGAGCATCCATCCAGTGACCAGGGGTTCTCACCATTTCTCATGCTAACATTCGGCAGACTCTGCTCTCCATGCCATTCTTCAGCGACAACGAGTGGATGGGCCACGCGTCCCGGTTCTGGATTTGGGTCGTCTTCTCTGTGCCGTCTACTGCTGCTTGCTTCATTTTCTACAGCATCTGGCGGAAGCGGGCTCAAGAGTTGGTCAGGGAGGCGGAGGATGGTGTACCCCTGCAAGGCTTGCCGAATATTCGGCAAAACGGACACGTACGATAGCACAACGTCCATCTGTGGGTATCCAGGATGAAGGTTGGTTGGTTACTCTGAGTGACGGTAGTCTTGTTGGTCTTCATGTTTTCATGGGTTGGGCCGGGGTTCGAAATTGCGGCAAAGTGCACAAAGGACATCATCGGGTGTGCAAGGCAGAAATTAGCTTCCCATGCATGAATATATTGTCTCTGACGCAGCGGCAGCCCTCTTGTCATCACGCACTGTTCCAGGAATGCCACGCAGCCTCCCCTAGAATGCCAGTCCAGGTTGTACATCTATATCAAGCTTGTCATCTGAGACAGCCCTCCATGCATGCATAGTCTCCAACAAGGGGGGACTCCAGTACAGATAGATTACCGAGAGCTTGGACCAGATGCAGAACATGAAATCAAAGTGGGTATATGCCAGCCAGGTTTGGATAATGTAGAAAAAGAGGGGGATATCTTTCGCCATGTGGTAGGTGCAGAAGAAATTCAAAATTCAAAAAATGAAGAAAGAAACGCTTGCTCGCTCATACACAAGAATTCCACAGAAACAAATAAAGACACAAGCCATTTATTGTCGCATGGACAGGCCAGGCTCAACCCGTGATCTTCCTCCACCAGCTGCTTCGAGGCGGAGCCGGCTCGGCGGCTGCGCTCGCGCCGCCGCCCCCGTAGAGAGACCGCCGCCGCTCATCGCTGCCTTCCGAACCACCCGCCCCCGTTGGCGCCGCGCCGTTGCGCCGCTCCCGCTCCTCCCGACGAGCGCGGCGGCGACGGTCGTCGCCCTCGTCCGCCGTGGCATCCTCCGTCTTGGCTCGTCGACGACGCTCACGCCTCTCGCGCCTGGCTTCGTCTTCGGTTTCCGGCGGCGGGGGCGCATCTGAGTGCTCCTTGACCCAGGAAGATGTACCGGAATGGGGCCACGCTGGCTTGGCCTCGCCCTTGCGACGGGATCTTTGCTT
>NW_009276938.1:737049-745458 GCF_000150675.1 Verticillium dahliae VdLs.17
TTCGTATCTGACGGATGCGTGGAGCGGTGTCGGCTGCTCCGATGTTGGCCGTTGTCTTCGTCAGCCGCGCGAGCAGCACGTCTTGCCTCGCGTCGTCGCAATCTTGCCTCCTCGTCTTCAGATGCCTCGACTGGCCGGGCGCGACGTCGCTCATCGCGCGCAGCACGTCTTGCCTCAGCTTCCGTGGCCTCTCCAGCGGCAGCAGCGGCAGCAGCCTCACGATCCTTGCGACGGCGTCTGCGCTCAGCTCGTCTGGCATCAGCATCAGCATCAGCGCCGGCATCAGCGCCGACGTCAGCGCTCGCACGCTTCACTTCCTCCTCGCGCTGGCGAGCTGCACGTCTTTCAGCGCGTTTCGCTTCCTTCTCTTCGTGACGCCGTGCCTCCGCTTCCTCCTCACGTTTGCGGTGTCGCTCGCGGCGCGCCTTGTCCTTGGCTTGCCGCGCTTCCTCAGCGGCCCGCTCCGCAGTCTCTCTCTCGGCGCGCTCGGCGCGCTTGGCCTTACGAGCTGCGCGTCGGGCTTCGCGATCGTCATCGTCCACGGGCGCTTCGCCTGCTTCGCGGTCACCAGCAGCGCTCCGCTGGCGACGTTCACGTCTTGCCTCGTCGTCCGTCGTTGCGTACGTGTTCCGCCGTTGCAGCGGGTCAGGGCGCTCAGCCTTTGGTGTCATGAAACCACTAAACATGGCGCCGAACCCCTTCTTCGCCGTCGAGTTGCTGCGCGACAATGGCGGGGGCTCCGCTGGACCGTCGCCATCCACCATGACAATGTCCTCGTCCTTGGGAGCCTTGGTGCGCCGGCGCCGTTGCTCCTTGGTGGGGCTGACATCTTCGCCATTGGCGCCCACCATGACAATATCTTCGTCCTCTGGAGCGCGCCTGCGACGCTTGCTCGCGGACTTGTCAACGCCAAAGATCTTGGCAGCTTTGGATGCCATCGGAGGAGGCGCTTCCTCCGGCGGAGGGGAGGCAAGGCCGCCGACATCGTACGAATGGCGTCGCGAAGGCCTTGCACTGGCACCGAGCCTCTTGTCTCGGGTCGACGTGGATCGCGAGACAGGTGGGGTGCTGAACATGGACATGAGCTTGGGCCGGCCCGGGGCCTCCCTCGCTCTGTCTACACGTTCGGCCTTGTCTGATGCTGATCCTTTGGAGGAGCCCTTTTCTTCTTTTTCGGTAGGCGACCTTCTCGACTTGCGTTCGGACGTGGTTCTTGAGGGCCTCTTCTCCTTCTCCCTTTCCTTGTCACGTGTAGCGGGCGTAGCGGCGTTCCACATACCCCAGGAGGCAGAGCCCTCGCGGTTGATCTTGGTGCGCTCCTTCTTGAGGGGCTTCGCATCGTCGGGCGGCGGCGTTAAAGGTTGAGGCGCGTCGGGAACCGCAGGTGGAGGGGGAGGCGGAGGTGGTGCTTCGGGTGGGACATCCTCCTTTGACCTCTTCTTACTCTTCTTGCTGCTCTTCTTGCCCGGAGACATGTCGATAATGCCTACAATCTCGTCGTCATCTTCGGGGAACGACCCGGGAAGCTCAGATTTGTGCTTCCTGGGATGACTGGCTTCTTCAACGGGCTCGACGAGCGATCTGTCCTTATCCCGCTTGGAACGCTTCTTCTCCTCCCTCGTCGGCTCTGGAGGTGGCGGGGGCGCGAGTGGGGCTTCTTCGACTTCGGGTTCTTCGACGGGCGCTTCAAAGGCTTTGAGCCGGTCGGCGAGTTTGCTAGCCTTGCGAGCGGAGGACGATTTCATGACATTGTCGGCGGTCGAAGATGAGAAGGTGTCCTTCCAGTCGCTCGAGGCAGCTTCTAAAGGAAGGATGAGTCAGCAATGTAATCTCGGGTACGGCCGAGGCGTGATGCAGCTCATCTCGGTGAGAATCTGGGGTGAGTGGAGATGATCAGGGGTGCGTGCCACCAGCCCAGCGGCCAAAAGCACACCGTCATGCAATGAACAGCGCCCCCCTCCCCCTTGCCTTTTTGGGCCACATACCTTTTTTGGAAGGCTTCTTTGCGCCCCAGAAGCTGAAGGCGTCGCTCGACGGCTTCGCGCCCTCGGCCTCAGGAGCAAGGAGTTCCTCGATCTGCTCGGGACTGAGCTCATTCATAGCGTCGTCCAGGTCGGCCCCACCTGCATCGGGCGCCGGTTCGGGCTCCGGTTCGGGCGCTGGCTCGGGCTCGGGCTCCTTCGCCTTGGATTTGGACTTGGACTTGGACTCCTTCTCGGCCTTGGCGCTCTTCTTCGATTTTTTCTTGGAAGATTCAGCTGCTGCGGCGGCTGCTGCCGCTTCTGCCGCCGCCGCTGCTTCTGCCGCCGCCGCCTCCTCTGCCGCCGCCGCCTCTGCCGCCGCCGCCTCCGCTGCTGCAGCTTCAGCCGCTTCCGCCTCCTGACGCTCCCGCTCAGCCTGCTCCTCCGCTTCCCGCGCAAGTCGCTCCTCTTCTTCCTTAGCCGCTTGCGCCGCGGCTTCTTCAGCCTCCAGTGCTGCCAGCGCGTCGTCACCCGCATTCTCCTCCGCGGCAGCTTTCGCTTCGGCGCGCTCGTTGGCGGCTTTGGTCAGGCGGTCGAATACAGCCTGGTCTTTTTTCAGCAGCTTACCCCCTCGCTTCGCCTTCTTCGTGATGAGAGCCTCGAGCTCCTTCTCCTCCGCACGGATTTTCTCCGCTTCTGCCTCGGCGAGAGCAAGCGCCTCCTTCTCAAGGCGGGCGGCCTCGGCGGCCTCGGCAGCTGCGGCTTCTTCCGCTTCGCGAGCGATGCGCTCTTCCTCTTCCTTTTTCGCCTGCTCTTCCGCCTCCTTCTCCTCTTGGGCCTTGCGGGCAGCCTCTTCCTTCTCGGCCTTCTTCTTCTCCTTTTCGAGCTTCTTCAGCTCCTTCTCACTTAGCTTGGGCTCCTTCTTCGGCTTCTCCGGTTCAGGTTCAGGTTCTGCTTCAGGCTCAGTCAAGTCCATGGGAGGGGTCGGTGCTGGTGGCGGAGGGTCGGCAAGTATGTCCTTCCGGCTTTTCTTTGACTTCTTCTTCGAAGACGTTCCCCAGATGTCCAGATCGTCGGCGGCTTTGCTGTCCTTGGTCTCTTCGACAGAATCCGGCTGCACGGTTTCCAGTGCGGGTTCTTCCTCGACGATTTCGACCGGGACGTTCTTGGACTTCTTGTCCTTCTTCTTCTTCGAAGAGGCTGCGCCCCATATGTCCACAGGCTCCTCAATGGCGTCCGGCTTCCAGGTTTTGTCAGTAGTTGCCTCTTTCTTCTTGGTCTTCTTTCCAAAGGAGCTGAAAAAGTCATCCTCGGCCATGGGGTCGCTTACTTCTGGAGCTGCAGGTGGTGGTTCTTCTCCCGCGGGCGCATCGTCCTGGCCAAAATCAACCAAGGCCGATGCTTTACCTTTCTTCGCGTCAGTCTTTTGGCCGAATGCACTCATCCAGTCGGTTCCAGAGGTTCCAAAGACTTTGCTTGTGGCGTTGTTGGCTGAGGGGGTTGCTTCGCTACCTTTCTTCTTCTTATCCTTGTCCTTTTTAGAGCTAACGGCACCCCAAATGTCCCAAGAACTAGGTTCGGCGGCCGCTGGCGCAGGCTCCGGCTCCGGCTCCGGGATGGGTTCGGGTTCTGGCTCAGGTTCCGGATCGGCCCCCTTCTTCTTCTTCTTCTTATCCTTCTTAGTGACAGCTGTCCCCCAAATGTCAACCTCGGGTTCTGGCTCCGGCTTGTCCTCCTTCTTACTACCGAAATCGTCCCAAAAGGCGTCTTCCTTGACAGGCTCCGGCTCGGGTTCGGGAACAGGCTCGGGTTCAGGCGGAGGCGGAGGTGGGGGCGGGGGTTCCTCAACAGCGCCCTTCTTCTTCTTCTTCTTGTCTTTCTTGGAAGTGGCTACGGGGGCACCCCAAGGATCGTCCTTCTTCTCCGGTTCCGGCTCTGGCACTGGCTCAGGTGGGGGCGGGGGCGGGGGCGAAGGCTCCGGCTCAGGGGCACGTTCCGGCTCGGGGGGGTCCCAAATCGATGCCTTTTTCTTTTTCTTGTCCTTCTTGCCAGTAGTGCCCCAGCCGCTCATGAAATCATCGTCCGCCTTTGGGGGTTCTGGCTCCAGCACCGGCTCTGGCACAGGTTCGGGTTCCGGTTCCGGTTCAGGCACCACAGGAGGTGGCGGTTCCGGCTCCGCAGCAGCGCCTTTCTTCTTCTTCTTCTTGTCCTTCTTCGAAGCTGGCGCTGCAAGTCGCCCCAGTTGTCGTCGGGCTTGACAGGTTCAGGCTCAGGAATCGGCTCAGGGACGGGTTCAGGGACGGATTACGGCACCGGTTACGGCTCGGGCTCAGCAATGGCGCCCTTCTTCTTCTTCATGGTAGTTGTGCTAGTAGCTCAACAGCCCCAGGCATCGTCCTGCACGGGTTCGGGCTCCGGTACAGGTTGTGGGTCTGGTTCTTTCGGCGGTTCCTCCTTCTTCTTCGTTTTCTTTTTCCCAGTCCCCCAGCTATCCCAAATGTCGTCCTCTTCCTTCGGCGGATCAGGTACTGGCACTGGAGCAGGCGGCTCCGGCTCCGGTTCTGGCTCGGCCGCGCCCTTCTTTTTCTTCTTCTTGTCCTTCTTGGACGTCGTTGTCGTGCCCATCCAGTCGTCGACAGCGGGTTCAGGGTCGGGAGCTGGAGGTGGTATCGGGGCTGGGTCAGGCTCGGGCTCGGGCTCCGGATCCCCCCAAGGGTTGTTCTTCTTCTTCTTATCCTTTTTAGAAGCAGCCGTGGCAAAGGAGAAGCCAATGTCTTCTTTCTTTTCGTCTGGGGGAGATGTCGCCGGGGGTTCCTCGGCGACTTCGTCGACATCACCAAACCCAAAGCCAATCTTGCCCTTCTTTTTGGGCTTTGGGCGATTGATGCCCCAGGCACTGTCGTCCTCCTTGGGTTCAGCGGGCGCGGCGTCTTTGGTGGTGCTGGAAAAGTCCCATGCCCCTCCTGTGGTCCAACTGGTGCCCCACGTGCCAAAGGATGATGTTTTGGTGTCAGTGGTGCCAAAATTGATGTCGAGCCCGCCCGAGCCCACGTTTGGATCGTCTAGTTTGATTTCCTGGAAGGAATCGGCGGGTGCCTCCTCGGGGGTAGGGTCTGCCGCAGCGCCCTTCTTCCCCTTCTTCTTCTTGGCGGGTGCGAAGCTGCCCCAGTCGTCGACAGGGTCAGGCTCGCCGCCGCCGCCGCCGCCGCCGCCGCCTCCATCCCCTCCATCACCGCCGTCCCCGCCGTCCCCGCCAGCACCACCGGCACTGCCATCATTCTTGCCAGCGTCGCCACCCTGATCATCGCCGCCGCCTTCATCGTTCTTCTTGGTGCCGTCGTCGTCGTTGCTGTTGTTGTTATTGGTCTCGGCAGGCTTGTTAGCGGCAGCTTTGGCAGCAGCGCTCTTTTTCTTCTTTGCAGCTTGCCAGAAACCGTCCTCGGAAGAGAAGTCAACCTCGAATTCCTGGGTCGGATCGGCGAAGAAAGCATCGCGGCTGCGCCTCCGCCGCTCCTGCGGGGTGGATGTTGGAGGCAGAGGGAAAGATGACAGCAATGTGGGAGAATGTTGGCTGGCGCAGGCGTCAGTAGCGGTGGGGTCCATAACGATGTCGGTCGCATCCGAGGGTTCGGGTAGAGGGGCGAAGCGTCGAGACCATCGCGGGGCGCATTCGGGCACCGTGAGAGGAGATGAGGGGTTGTTGAGAGCTGAGTGAGAGTTCCTCCAGAGAAGGGTATATCGAGTCTGTGCAAGTCTCGAGATTAGTTCCGATTTCAAAAGAGAGGAGAATCCTGCGCAGTTGATATCGAGGTGTCCAGCCAGTACCCCGCCTATGCCTGAAGCGTCGACGGCGACACACGCCGTTGCAACGCCGCTGGACTCCGGGGGGCCTGGCGGGTTTGGGATAGCAGTAACTGCGAACAGGTACCAGTGCTACGCATGGAGGACAGCTGGTGCTGGAGAGTGATTCGCCCTCTTACCGTAGCATGGCGCCTAGCTTGCAACCACGCCCGAGCAATCATGCCCAGGCGGATGGTTGTATCTTGTTCATCCCAGCCAGTCGGTGAGGGCTGGGTCGTTGTTCTCCAACCACATGCGCTTCCCAGAAATGTTCCTGGGAACGCCAAAACCTCGGCCGTAGCCATTGTGGAATTTGGAACTGGCGATGCGATGGTCGGGTACGAAAATCATGGACGCTGTGGGAGGGTCGGTAGAAGCCGCTGGATCGGAGGGGGTCGTGAGTTTGTCGATTTGCAACGACGGGACAACGAGCTCGTTGTTGAGGCGGGGAGAGGGTCGTTGCGAGTCTGGTAGCACGAACGGTGTGTACACTTTGGCAAAGCGAAATGACAGCACAAGTGGACGGAGAGCACGTTTCCGAGTTTGCCTCGTCTTAATCGGGCCTGGCGATGTAGGTAGCCTGGTGAGCAAAGACAGCTGAGCCAGTCTGCCCTCAAAATGTGGAGGGACAAGGGCGAGACAAGGTGGTGATACAGAGCAGAGCAAAATATTTTTGCGCTCGTCGTCTGAGGTTGCGTAGAAATGGGATGGGCTGGGGAAAGGGCCCTGTGATGCGAAAAGAAGGGTCGGATCGATAAGTAAACGGAAACCGTCACCAGGCGCCAAATGACGGTGAAGAGCAGGGGGCAGGGATGTAGCTGTTCCGATCTCCCTCCCTCGTCGGTGGTGGCCTGTCGCCCTGGGCGTCAGATAATGCCCGCACGCTCGTGTCGTCGGGTGCTCGAGCTCGATTCCAAAGGCAGAAAAAAGACGACTCGATCGCCGACGTTATTTTCTCTACTTATTTTGGTGGCGATTGGAAAGGGTTCACCCGTGTCTGTTTTCCTTCCTGATTTCGATTTCTCCTCCTGAGCAGCGCAGGCGCAGATACAAGGGCCGCCAATGGATCATGGGGGCGTGAACCAGCCACGCTGCGACCCTGGGAGCCAATTGCGCCTTGCTGTCCCCTGCTTCTTTCTCGATCTCGTCGCTCGGCCAGGGCTGGCCAACGCAGGCGACAGTCCAGTCGGGATGCCCTCGTAGGCTGGTCCAGTGATCCGGTGATCCAGCAAGAAAGCTGCAGGACGAAAGGGGGTGGGTGGTGGATGGTGGTTCTATCGTGAGCGTGTGACGAGAGGGTGTCTCAGTTTCGATGGTTGTTGGTTGGTAGGGTAGGTCAGTCGCCCTTCCAGGCCGTCTCTTCTTCAGCAAAGTGGCAGGGAGCGTTCTGTTCGTACAAATCCACCGTGAGCAAGTGAACGAGGACGGACGAAACAAAGCCAGCCAAGCAAAAAAATAGCGAGAATGGCGAGTATATAAAACAGGCAAGTCAGAGTGCAAGGGCGAATGTACATGGGGAAAGGCAAGACGGGATGGTTATACAGTAGGTACCTTAGGTAGGTAGTATGGATGCGGCCAGGGGGGGGTGGCTATGGATATCACGCACTTCCTTCATCCTACCTTGCCAAGGTACCTTACTCTCGAGGTATTGGGCGTACAGGTACATGCAGAGCCAAATGCCCCGGCCAAGTCAGAGCACTGTGGCCCTGCATGAAGACCACTAGTTGCAGTACAATGAGGTTGTCCCGTCCTCTGGCTCCCGGGGCGGTGGTGTCCATCGTGTCCACGGGTTCCCAGTACGTGCGCCAGCGCATTGATGGGAATCAGAGACGGGGCCTCGTGCTCGTAGTCTATTCAACATCTGACGAGAAAGCAAGTACTGACTGCAGGAAGCAGCGAAGCACCTTAGGTAGCTACCTCCTTAGGTGCCTAGGTAGGCAGGTAAGGTAGGCACGAGACAGTCGAAGAAGGTCTGCTCCCTCTGTCCCTGCCTTACACCTTCCCAAGTCCACATCGTGGAAGGAGCCACGCGCGCGATGTTCCGGCCGTCTTTGCTTAAAGGGCTGCCTCGATACATGACTGGCCGTCACTATGATGCCTACTCCTGCTTGTGCCCCCCAGAACCCCCCCCCCCCCCCCCCCCTCCATTCCAAGAAGTCTCCATTCTCTTTCGGGGCACCACCTTTTGCATCACCACGCTGCCCACTCTTCTACGGCTTGACTTCTTGACCAGATGGCTACTGCAGGTGATGGTTTGTTTCCCTCCCATGTTCCCCATGTTGCCCCCTTGTTCCCCTTGTCCCCTTGTCCTCGTTGCCCCCCCTCCCCTCCCTGGTGGCCTTGTACTAACGGGTCACCTAAAGACGGTCGCTAGCCAGGTAGAGCTCGATCAACCAGCACCCAGCCGAGTTGGACCCTACGTACCGACCAGCGCCCTCACATGTCTCGACCGTTCTTTTTCTTCTGCTTCTCTTTCCCGTGTCTGATCAACATGGGCATTCTTGGTCCTCCTCGGCGCTTTCATCGCGGTGGACAACGAGACCAGGTCGACGAGTGCTGCCTGAACTGCCCCTCGCCCCTCGCCCCTCCATCCCACCAACAGGAACAG
>NW_009276938.1:745999-815973 GCF_000150675.1 Verticillium dahliae VdLs.17
ATTCGCCCTTAAACTTATAAGGTACTGTTACATGAGGACTGGGCAGCCATGCACCGGCTGACCATGTATCTTCGATTCGATGCGGCAGAGGAGTGGCAGCATGGACGGGTATTATCGCAGCTGGGAAGCGCGCATCACATCGGGAGCTAACACGTCTCGTCTCCATCTGCCTCCACGCCCATGCGCCCATCTCACGCAGATCCGTCCACTCATCCCCCAGAGTGGTCCCAAAGCGGTATCGCGTCGCCTTCACCGCTCCTCGACTGTAAACCTCGAACAACACGCCAAACCCCGACATCGACCAACCAGCACTGCGCCATGGATGCAGCTTCGTTGTATTGCGGCGGGCAGCAGCGCAAAATTTTCTCGAAATGTTTTTTTTTCTCGGTCCTCGACATGAGACACGACCCTCCAATGGCCCTGCTCCCACCATGGTTCGCCGCCGTCACGTACGTGGGCCGGGCGAATTGGTGCAGTTCGTGGCGGCGGGAAGACGCAGTAACGCAGAAGGCAACAGGGAGGCAGGCAAGTAAGACGAGGCAGCCAGTGCATTGACGCAGCAGGGGTCCCCAATCGGTCGACTTGCCTTTGCATTTGTGCCGACTTACCTTACCTCCCGGCCGCAGTACACTTGTCCTCTCGTGCGTAGCTGTCTGACGATGCCGCCCCATTCAGCATCCACATCCACACCCAGCCACTCACTTTTTTTCAGCGGCTTCTCTGCAAAGACGAGTCCTTTCAAGCGGTCAGACCCGAGATGGGGCGCAAGGCTTGACAAGGCATCCCTTCATCGCCCGTGGCGCTGCCTTCAGGTTGGAAAATTGGGTCCGATGAAGACAAGGCGAAACTGGTGCTGCAAGTCACGGTACGTAACCTCCAAGCCGGGCCAAGCGGGCACAGAGCGGGAATCGTATCGACACTTTCAAAGGCACGACATAGGACGTAAATAGGGCACCTCGTGGGCAGGACCTTATTACCTCGGCTGGTAAACTCGTCAAGGGTGGTGACTACAGGTTCTCTCGCAGTTGTCCACAGGTATGGGTCACCAGTCTGATCTCTAAGCTTCATCCGCGGAAGTATGGTTGTCGCATGGTAGTTGTCAAGTACCGGGGCCAGAAAACACCTCAATAGACATGGATCTCCACCGCTCTCCGGTACAGAAGCGATCGAAGGCCAACCCGTCTGCTTCCGACCCGGCACCGGCGGCCGTGGCCGGTAGTGTTCCAGCAAGGGCCGAGAGGTGGCCAAGCTGCCAGTGGCCGCCACTGTCACGGCGATGCAAGCCACAATGTTCCTGAGGCGGAGTGTGTCGACGTCGTTAGCTTCATGGCCCAAGATCCTGGAGCCGACCAAGAAACGGGAGGCTGAACCTTCACAACGAGCCGTTCCTACGCCCGTGGCTTCTCAGACACGCCGTGCTTGCAGGACCAGGCTCGGAAACAAGCGGGTCCCAGGACCGGAGCTCACCATACGCGATGATGAGCTGAACAATGCTACCAGACAAAGGTATCCGGGCTGGTTGAGTCGGCCTCGAGCATCTTGGTGCACCCTGATGCATTCTTTGTCTGGCAAGACAGTCACCTGCCCCCTAAGCCCTCGGTTTCGCTGAAAGCACTCCGCTCTTGAGCCAAGGCTCACATTTTAAGGTTCCGAGCATCATAGCCAGTTGCCCCTGATCATAAGATAGCCCATGGGTAATATTGCCACGGTAAAGTGACACCTTTCACCGTCCCAACCCTTCCTGCATCGTGTCCAGAGAATACCCCGCGCCGCATCATTGACGTCCTCCCCTTGTGCCTCACCACCGTATCCGCCGCTTCTGCCGACCGCCAAGTAAAGAGAACGCAGTGGAATGGTGTTCACCAGTCGTCAGCCCCTATACGCCATGCCCGTCACGCAAACCTTCATCATCCGCACGCCCATGCCGGCATCCATCCCGCCCGCCACCGTCCTCGCCCACCTCCACCAGCACGGCCCCGTCTTCCGCGCCAAAGACTCCATCACAGCCTGGGACGCGATCCCCGTGCCGTACGCCTCCATCGCCAACGACCCGTTCTTCCTCCCGGACGCCGACAGCATCGCCGCCTACCGCGTCCGCGAGACCATCCCCATCCTCGGCTCCGTCCGCGCGCCGCTCCGCTTCCCGGCCGTGTTCCAGAACGGGCCGACCGGCATGCGGGTCAGGGTCGACGCGCCCGGTGGCGTGCGTGTCTGGACGCAGTATATCGTGCGGAAGCGCGGATCGGGCCCCCTGGGCGAGAAGGCGCGCGGCGGCGGCGAGGAGACGTGGTCTGACGGGGAAGACGACGCCTCGGACAGCAGAGGGTGGGAGATGGTCGAGATCCTGAGGATGCAGGGGCCCCGCTTGTTCATGCCGTTCGCTTCCGGACAGGCGAAGAAGACGCATCAGGACAGCAGCCGGAAATTCATGAAGCAGCTTGTTGACGCCGGGCAGGGCAGCGCGCAGGTGACGGAAGGCCGGGACGTGTGAACCATTGCTGCTGCAGTGAAGAGAGCCAGCGTATAGAACAGCGACAAACACGGTTCTCGACATGTATCTCTGTTGCTGATTTCTCGTGTCAATTCGTCGCCAGATGTTGGGGGTTTGGCGTGGTATCTATGCTACCCATTTCCGTTTTTCCATCTTCTCAATCCTCTCACAGCTTGGCCTCGTCTCTGCCATGCAGTCAAATCGTATAGACGAGCTTCCCAGCGCTCACCTTGCCCTCCTTCATCTCCTTCAAGCCAACCAGCACGCCCTCGAGCCCCTCGCCACCGCGGTTCGCGATGACGCGGATGGGCTTCACCTTGCCCTCGGCCAGCAGACGGCGACTGAGCTCCCAAAAGGTCTTGCCAAACTCGTAGTTCTCCTTGACGGCCGGCTGGGTGCCAATGTAGGTGTACTCCTCGCCAAAGATGGTGTAGTACAAGCTGAGCTCGACCTTGATCTTGTCGTTGACCTCGGCGACCTTGGTGCGCGACACGGGCAGCAGCGTGGCAATGTGGCCGCCTTCGTCTGCGAGGCAGCGGGCCGCGATGAGGGCCGACTCGTTGGTGGACTGGCAGTCCCAGGCGTGCCTGAGCTGGCCGTTTGTGTAGGCGCGAATGTCGTCGACGAGGGTGGGCGACTTGTAGTCGAAGACGGCGTCGGCGCCGAGGGACTTGACGTAGTCAAAGTTGTGGGGCGAGGCAGTCGTCACGACGGTGAGGCCCGAGAGCTTGGCGTACTGGATGCCCGAGATGCCCATGGCCGTGCTGCCGCCGTAGATGAGGATCGGGAACGGCTTCTCGGCGGGGGAGGAGGGGAGGGGCAGCTTGAGGGTTTGGTAGAGGCCTTGGCCCTGTGCATCTCGTCAGTCGCCCATTGGATAGTGCACACGCGGGGCCAGAATTCCCTGGGAGATATAAAAGGAAAGGATGGGGAGGGGCTTACAATGGTGGATACGGCAATGCCGAGCGTGGCGGCCTCCTCATCGCTAATGTTGTCGGGTGTCTTGATCTGCAGGTCGCCCTTGACGGCAATGTAGCGCGCAAAGCTGCCGTCCGTCTCGCGCAGGCCATTGGAGCCATTGACGGGTCCGCAGATGCGGTCGCCCTTCTTGAACGCCTTGGTCACGCCGGAGCCGACCTCCTCAACGACGCCGGCGTAGTCGCAGCCGACCCAGCTGTTCTCGCAGGGCATCTTATCGGCGAGGTCAACGTGCTTCCAGTCGGTGGGGTTGATGGCCACTGCCGTCGTCTTGACGAGGATGTAGTCATTGGCGGGCAGCTTGGGGATGTCGACGTCAACAACCTGGGCGTTGCCCGTGGCGACGATCTTGACGGCTTGGTTGGCGGGCATGGTGGGCGATGTTGTGGTGGTGTTTCTGCTCAATGCTTACTGCTCAATGCTTAATGCTCAATGCTGGAAGAATGGGAAAGTTGGTAGTTCGAGAGTCGTTTTCGAGAAGACGACAAGGGAGCAGCCGTTGCCTTTTTTGTACGAGGACCATGTTCCATAACGTTGTCGCGGACTGCCTGATTTCAAATCAGACATCCACTGTCAGCAGAAATCGGATTTAACCCCGCCTGTGATGCGGCGACCAGGTGAGCGCCGAAGCCAGTCGAAGTGGCCCCGTGGGGTGGCACCGGCGGCGGGATCGCCTCATTGACTCGAACTGTCCCTCGGCCCAGAAGGGAGTAGATGTCACTGACTGTACGCCGCCCTACGCCGCCCTCCGTGTGGTCGGTTTTAGCCAGTGGCCTCGGCAAGACGTCGAAGCTTTTGCCGATCATCGGGTTTCCCGACAATGCCTATCCTTGGGCGAGTTGCTGATTGCTCGTCTTGGTTCCGCCAGTGTATCATCGTTCCAAGCAGCATGAGTTGTTCTCAAGCTCAAGTGCTTCTCGCCCACGACTGCCAAGCTTCGTGGCTTCAAGGTTAGGCGTTGACGGGAGGCGTAGAACATACTGAGGTAATGTGTGGTACCTTAACGAAGTACCGTAGCATGCATGCGTGGGGCAAGCGTGGCCCCGCATCCACGACGGGCCATGACGGGCCATGACGTTCAACCCGAGAGCTCGGACACAAGGGTTGCGACTGCCCTGACCAAGTCCAAGCAACACGCGTATCGGTGGCCGTCAGCCAATGCTGACACGACAAACTCACCTTGCAATGGGATCAACGTAACGTTCATTCAGCGTGGTATCTATGTAGAAACAAGGCCATCTATCGTCCAGAATTCACCAATCCGAGCCCGAGCCTGAGCCCGACACCAAGCCGGTCCTCTCGAATGCGTTGTGCCTCTGTCCCACCCGAGTACCCGTTTCCAAGCCCCCCCGTCAAACAACGCCGGGTTCATGGTAGGTAATGACAAGTCGTAGGTCCTATAAAGGGAATCGCAATGAAGAAGGAAAAAAATATGTCGTCGTAAACTTGTAAGCGACCAAGAAGCCGCGTCAACGGGTGGGGCCCGTAAGAAATCGATAAGGCCGTCGTGACCAGGATGAGAATGGCCATGAAACATCAGCAAGTCGCAAACTTAACGCAACGCAACGCAACACACGAGACCCGGAATACGAAAGAAAAGAAAAGACGAGAAGAAGAACAAAGGCACACCTAGCGACCGCCATAGTCGCTCGCATAGCCCACCTCGCCAAAGTTTTGGCTCACGCCTCCGTCACCGAATCCCGTACCCGGGCCGCTGACGTATCCGCCTTCTTCGCCCTCGTAGTCGCTAGCATCAAACGAAGACCGTCCCGAAATATCGTCCTCCATGCCACTGTTGGCATCCTGGCCTGACCAGTTCATGCCCGCCAGTGCAGGGTATTGCACCAGCAGGGCTTGCGGCAGCCACTGGCCGTTGGGGTCCATGGGGTAGCCAGGAGGAGCCTCCAAGCCGCCCATCTGGGGGGCCGTCATGTTGTGCGCCATGTTCTGCATGCGCTGCTCCTGCCAGACACGGTTCCTCTCGACCATCTCCTCGTCGAGCAACGGCTTGATACAGATCCGACCAGCTTCTGACCTGAAGTGCCTGCCGAGAGCGTCGGCACGAGCAAACCGCCGTCCGCAGCCCCACTGACCGCCGGCTTTGAGATCGCCCTTGCAAACAAACTTCTTCTCGCCCGAGTGAAGGCCCTCGTGACGTTTGCGATCGTGCTGGCGCGCAAAGGCCTTGCCACACACGGTGCAGACAAACGGCCTCTCGTCCGTGTGGGTCCGCAGATGCGATCTCAGGTTGTACGCGCGAGTAAACCGCTTGGGACACAGGTTGCACTGGAACGTCGCCGGGTGCTTCTGGACTCTCTTCGCGTTGCCACTGTCCTGCGCATTCTGGTACTCTGGGTCTGCCAATCGCAGGGCAATCACGTTGTTGGGCACTGCAGATGTCGACTGACGCCTCCTGGAAGGACTCGTGCCCTGGCGGTCGAGAGGTGACAGAGAGCGCGCCGCGTCTGATCGAGGAGAAAGACCCGAGTTCATATGAGGGGAGAGGCCCGCGTCTGAGTTGCTGTGAAGACGTCCCACAATCACGTTTCCTCCGCTGTTGAACGGGTCCGTGACGGCGCGAGGGCGCGACCGCGGTCGTCCTGCAGTTGTTTGGTCAGTTTGGCGTCTGAGATGCTTGCAGGTTCATGAAGGCTTACCTCGCTCTGGTGGTGTCAACGAGTCTTGGTCCATGGGGGGTTTCGGTGGTTCGAACGAGTTCTGGCGAGCTGCTGGCGCAAACTCAATATTGATCGCGGGAGCCATCTGCGGCATTTCAGGACCGCTGTGCTGCTGGAGCGTGGGGAAAGCTTCCGACGACTGCAGCCCGCCGTATGTGCTGTGATTTGCCATGCCATAGGTCGGCTGCTGGTGGAGATCGGTCATCGACTGGGGAAGAATGCGCGGCGACATGGCCGGGCTATGCGAGGGGCTTCGCGACGCCTGAAGGTTCGGGCTGCTGTGGGTAGCGTCGGAAATGGTGAAGCTGTCGAACCCCTGCATTGAGGAGAAGAGGGCAGGGTCGGTAGGGCGTTGCATGGGCGAGTGGTTCCCGATGCCCTCGAAGCTGTCGGAGCTGACGAGGTTCGGCGATGGCGCAGCCGACGAAACATCAGAGTGTGCTGAAGGGCTTCTCCTATGGCCCTGGAACTGCGGCTGGGTCCAGTCGCTCATCTGGTTGGGGAGAAGGGCGGCTTCCGGGCCAAGTGACGCATGCCGTGAGTGGGTGCCCGGGGGCGACGAGAACTGGTGTTGGTTGAAAGAAGGGGAGTGGTGAGCAGAGCCGGGTTGGTGAGGATCAGGGTTCAGCATATGGGGAGGCGTGGGGGAATGATGACTCTGGGGCATGGCCATCGCGCTCATGTCGGCGGGATTGAGAGTCGGGTCGAAAAGAGGCGAGTTGAAGTGATCCCCCTGGCCTGGACTGTTGGCTGGAGGAAACAGAGAAAAGTCGTTGCCGGCAAAGGTCGGATCGAGGAAGGCCTGGCTCGCTTGATTGCCGGCGAAGCCGGTCGGGTCGTTCAGGCTGGTCTGTCCGAATGACTGACCAGGCTGCTGGCTGTTGAGGAAGCTACTGCTGTTGTTAAAGGCTGTGAAGTCGGGATTGGACGAGGTGGCTCCGCCGGCGAAGGCTTGGGTGGCAGATTGATCCAGACCGAGACCGAGACCGATGGAGGGCTCATTCTGGGCCGGGTACGGAGCGGGGGACGTAGAGTGTTGTTGTTTTATATGAGGCTGCTGTTGGTGGCCGGCAGACGGGGACCGCCCGCGATGTTGAGCTTGCTGATCCATGGTTGGGGACGTGTCGTGAGTACGTCAGGTCCAAGAGCGACGTTGCGTGAATGTTGCTGTCTTTAGAAACAAAGTATGTTGCGGTGCGAGGCAGTTTGGCAGTCAGCCTTTCCAGGGACGGCACCGCCCTGGGGCTGTGCTTAGGCGAGTCGAGTGGTGGGCGCCGGCGGGGGGTCGGGGAACCTTGGCGCGCGTGCTCTTGCGATCGTCCTGTGATAGGCCGCTCGGGAGCTCTGGTGGACGCTGTGAAGCAGAGGTCGAGTCAGAGGAATGGTCTCTGTCAGTCGTGCTAGTCGTGAGACAGGTCTTGGGGCGCCGGCGGTCGGGGTGCTTTGTGAGGGAGAGGGCCGGAAATGGTTGTGTGACTGGGGACTCGTCGGTGTGAGTTGGGGAGGAATAAATGGCGGGGGGGTGACGGATGACACGAGACGAGTCGAGACAAGACAAAGCGAGGCGAGCGGCGGCCGGACGTCCTTGCGCGGATTTGGGGAACTCGCCAGTAGAAAGGACTTTGCTGATGCTGGCGCGGCGTCTCAAGAGCGTAGTGCAAGAGAGTACAGAGGTGCAGAAAGCCCAGTGTGTTGGCGCCTGACGATTGTGCTGGTCGCTTCGAATGAACCCAAACAGTGACGGGACAGGGTGGGCAAGTGCTCGCTCGGTACCTAGGTATGGTGAGGAGGGGTTCCACCCTTTTCTCACCGTCACCTACTCTGGTGCTGGTTTTCTGATGCAGTGTGCGCCGGTTCCCAAAGTGGATGGTGCCCACAAGGCTGTGCACGTTTGAGGTACGCGGTACGCTGTCAATGGTGGTGGTGGTCGTGGTACTTATTGGGGTATTGGGTTCCCTGGTCGATGGGGGAGTGGTCCAAGAATCAGGTCTCAAAGAAACAAGGCGAGTTGGAGCAAAGACCAGTCTAACCACCTCGGTTTGGTGTGCGATGAGACAGGTACATGTACCACGATGATGTCTTCTTACTTGAACGTCGAAATACACCTTCTGTTTCGGACCGGATTGGCACGGACTAGTCGATGCCAAGGCCTTCTGGGCCCCTAGGGTAGATGAGCGCTGGAGCCTCGTTGGTGACTGGATTGATGAAGCACTGTGTAGGTGAATGCGCACAAATGGGTCGCGGATAGACCGAGTACAACTAGGTAGCGGCTTGGGGCGTTATAGTTGTGGTACTGACGATGGGCCTGCGAGGGGGGGGAATGTGCAACAGGGAGAGCGATGGTGGGAGCAGTGGTAAGCGCGGGGTCGATGGTACTTGGGGAAGCAAAAGATTGGCGCTCGTGACTTGTGACCGACTGGCGGGCGAAGAGGGGAGGTCCCAGATACGCTGTTGTCGAAAACGCCGGGATGAAGATGAAGGTGATGGAATGCACTGAGGCCGTGGAAGGTAGGTACTTCGCTACCTCACCTAGATAGGTCCCTTAGGTAGGTAGGTGCCTGCTGCCCTTCCTCAGAGCACCTAGATGGGGTTGGGAGCAGAAGTCTCGGCGTGCGGGAAAGTCAAAGAGATGTGCTTGACAGTGCGGTACCCAGTAAAGCACTCAAGTGAGAGACGAGATGAGACGGGCTTGGAGATGAGATGACGAAGTAAGGGGACCCTGTCAGTGTCTTGGTAGTGTCGAGAGCTTGATCGCGCTGGGCAAGGTAGGAGATGGGATATGAGCGAATGAGTGGGTTTAGGACATGGGCTGCCTCCGTGCATTCGACTTAGCAGAGCAGTAGCCCATCCATCGCCTCAAGGGCGAGACCTCGCTGACTACGGCATATCGTGCCTAGGTAGGTAAGGTACCTAGGGTACCTAGGTAAGGTAGGTAGTAGTAAGGCGCTGGCATGGGACGAGTCCACGCGTGGAATGGGTAGGTCGGCAGGCAGCACGGCAGGGAAGTGAAAGGGGGCACTTGATTACTTTGACTTTTTGGACGAGAGATTGCCTTGCACAATTGCCTGGTCTTGGCAACGGTAGCGCCTGACAATAGGCCAGCACGCCCGCGATCTCTTGTCCTCGCCCGAGGCATCGACCATCCGTGTGGTGTAGTGAGATGAGGCGGGACGAGGCAGGAACAGCCGGGAGGGGTGTGCGCCTGCTTTGTCCTTCACCCATGCCTTCCGTCCGAGATGACACTACGCAGCGCTTATGGCCTGCCTGTCTGTGTAGGTACTGTAGGTGATGAGGCACGCTCTGGAAGCCCCTACTCCGTACCCATGGCCAGTCACATGATGCAGCGTTGTCTACTATGTACTATGTACATACCTACCTAGGTACCTAGTATGAACTCTGTCGTGTCGTGCCAGACCCTGCTCACTGGCAGATACCGTTTCCTCGTTCACCAATCGACTGTCTTTGGTGCCTCGCCACGCGCAACCTGCGGGAGGCACAGTCATTAGCCTCAACTTTCAGGTTCCAAGCTTGGCCACCGGGCACCAAGTTTCTGGGCTGGTTGGAGCGGGCGCCTGGCTTCCAAGAGCCACCTAGGTACCTACCTATCCAAGAACCTTACGCAGGGCAGGTACCTACATGTACCTTCCCTGGTCCAGCTCGACGGCAAAACGGCCCACGGGGACATGCACACCCCCGTCGACGACATATTCGCATGTTGACCCAAGATCAATCCATATTCTTCAATATGCATTTGGCACAAGCCTACGAAGACCAACACACCCCAAACCTCACTACCTGGGCGAGCTACTCACCAAGCCAGCCCTCCTACTACCTCTGCGTCAACATGCATGGCTGGCTTTCGAGCTTGGGGTTGTACACCGCTTGTCAACTGGTCACCGAGTCCAGGGTCCAGCAATGACTTGTTCAGAGTCTGCACAGCCCCGACCATTCGCGGCCCGCCTACGTACAGTACTACGCGATGACCTCACCAGCATTCCCATCAACCCCCAGCGTCGTGAGCCGGGAACCGAATGTCTACGAGGCCCCTTTGTCGGCATCTTCGTCGTGAAGCTTCTTTCGACCCGCCGTGTCCTGGCCAATGCAACTTAAGCTTGTTTCGACCCATCCGACACGTTTCAGACAAACTCGTCGAGCTACGCGATTCGGCCGTCCCACACGGCCCCTCCCCTATAGATGGCCGGCAACGGCGTGGCCTCATCTGTGGCGGGGTTGCATGTCGCCTGAAGCTCTCCTCGACTCGACCACCCACCTGCCTGTCCCGGGGTTATTTATAGAACTGACGCCATGACTGCCCGCGGGGTAACGGTAGGGGCAATGTTAGTGATTGATGAAGCATCTCCAGGGTCTCGTCCCGGGCCGTGTCCTGCCCGCCGTGTATACGATTTCCTCCTCATGACTACGGTAACGCACATCTAGGGACAGCCATTATCCGTCGAACCATGTGGCAGATCGCGCTGTGTTTTGTTGGACCGCGTTATCGCCCCCTTGGAGATGCTCGGGCAGTGCTGCCAAGATAACTGTCGATCCCCCAGTCGATCTTCGCGTCTGGACCTGCGGCTTCGTGGCAGGTCCCCAACCCCGCGTCGCGCCCTCGTTATTGGTGCCTGCCTATCATGGACTGAAGCGGAGATGTGCTGGATATCGGACAAGTCTGCCTTACCTCTTGGCAGTTGTGGGTTGATCACCAAGTGTTGATTACTGGCACACAAAACTCAATGCCATGATGGTGTCTCGGGCAGTGCAGCACCGGTTCTCCCACGACTTTAAAGGATACGATGATGCCAAGATGCGTTGATGTGTATCGTGACAGGTGATAGGAGCAGTTGAAAGAAGCGGTGACCAATTGGCCATCCCCAAGTCTTGATCATGGCCATCTGATGAAGGCAGTTTGCAGATATTCTACACGGAGGAGGGCGCGTCCAGCGGCTAACTCCTAAAAAAAGCATCAAACTCCCCAGTCTAATGGTATCATCGGTTCGTGTTGTACAATTCTGCCCTGGTTCCTTTTTCTTCCGATACTGACAAAGAGAACCTGCCAGTGAAGTCCCTAGATGACCTCAGCCCTCTCGTACCCAGCCGGCTTGAGAGCTGCTGCCGGCTTGTGACCGTCTTTGTACTCGCTGGTGAAGGGATTTGGGTCCTCATTCTGGTTGAGGTTACTCAACGTGTGGTTGACGCCGCGGTGAACAGCCTCTGCCAATATTGTTGTCAGTAAGAGATTCGCGAAGACCGCTGCCCCAAGAAAAAGTACTGACCATCAGCTCTGATGTATAGTATGAGATCACGCATCGTTCTCTTCCCCTCCGGAATGTTCCAATACTGCACTGCCAGGTCGGGAATGTTAAAGTTGGGATCCGACCACTTGGGCAGTTGGCCTTCCTCGATCTCGCGGATGCAGCGCGAGTACGTGTGCACGGCCTCCTCCTCGAGGTAGCCGACGAAGCGATGCGTGATTTTGGGCGAGACGAGATACGACAAGAACATGCCGTTGAAGAAGACGCCCTGAGCACCGATGAGCATGACCTTCATGAACCAGCCCGGCTCCGACATCTTCATAAAGGTCAGCAGATGCATGCGCTCATTGTAAGACTCCTCGAGCAGCGTCTCGATCCAGCCGTTGTCGCGCTTCATGCGACGAAGGCTGCCGAGATGGCGGAGCATGCCAGCGACCATGCCTGGGACTGTTTGGTTGGACGTTAGCCGATGGTGGTTCAATGCTATACTAATAAGGTGAAGGGATTCCGTACCTCCTGCTATGCTCTCCAGGAAGATGAAGCGTACGAGCCACTGTGCCTCTGTCAAGGGCTCATTGGCCACCACGGCGGTGGTGGGATTCTTCTTGTCAACCTGCTGCTCAGGCTTCAAGCCCGTTGCGCGGTCCATCGTCCACCTGGCGACGCGCACAAACTTCCACGCAGCCCAGTCGCCCCAGGTCTCGGGGACGCGGTGGCCCGGCACGACGGCGAGCATGTCGGCCTCGGAGTAACCCTCGTGCGGCCATGCCGGCGCCGTCTTGCGGATCTGTTCCGTCTCCTTGGCTGGGAAGAAGTCACGGAGGCGGGAGGCTGGGGTGCTCGAAAAGTTGCGCTGGGAGGACGGGCGGTAGAGAGTCGTCGTTCGCAGGGTTGCTGGGTGGCCGAGGATGGAGATATGGCCGCTGCTGGACAAGGCTACAACTCTTGCGAGTTGGGCCGCTTGCCGAGGGGCACAGAGCTTGGTGGATGTTCTTGCTGAGAGCATGAGTGTTGGTGTTGACACAGGATGGGACGTAGTATGTGTCGTACAGGTAAGATGGGTAGTCAATGACGATATTGAATGATGATGTAAGTCTTGATGGTGTACGACAGTCCAGACAGCACGATGCCCGAGGAGGCTCAACGACTTATATACGGCGCCCGCGCCATCACCGTAGAAAGCCTGTGTCCTACCCAAGATGGATAGACTGCAAGGCCACACAGGTCATGAGGCTCCTTCGACCACACAACCCAGGAACGCGGGCACGAAGAACGGCCGGGTCTGCCATTCTGACGCAAATTGAGATTTTTCTCCTGTCAAACCCCGAGATGGAGCCCCAAAGACCATGGCCTCGATACGAGCTGAGCACGGGAACAACCACCATGGCATTTGGCAGTCGCCGTCCAAGGGTTTCGTGGCAGTCGCCGTATTGGGAAGTATGCGACGAATGACTCTTGTTTCCTGTCGGGACGTGTCGGGACAGCCTGTCACAGAGAGGGAGGCTTCCGGGCTATTTTCGTGCTGGTCGCGCGACCGCGCATGGCGCTCCTCCTTCTCCTGGTGGATGCGCCTGGCATGTGTCATTTTTCGCTGACCTGATCGAGGCGCCCCGGGCCTCTTCGGGGTTTGATGACGGGCGCACGACGCCGCCAAGTGGATGGTTATTCAGCGCAAACGGGAGCAGTCGTGTCACTGCTTTCTAGAGGCTCTTGGCTCCGCGGCGGTTCGGGATGGCGGGAATAAACACATACGCTGCACGGCCTCGAAAATGAAGCGGCCTTGGGTGTACCTGGCCTCACGGGTCGTCAATCCATATTGGTTGGCTGTACTTTCGCGAGGAACGAGGAGCGATGCGAAGAGCATTTCCGGTCATCATGCAGTGAGAGTGAGGCTGAAGCAAAGTACGAGATCAGCTCCATGTCATCTTTCCTGTCAGTCGACATCATCTTTCCGGTCAGCATAGTGAGTTGGCCGTGTCTCAGAGCGTTCACCGCGATCACATGTACAACCTTCTTCGCTGTGGTCCGCAGACCAAGAGCAATGAAAGCGGAAAATGTCCATCGAGAGAAACGTGTCAAAAATTCCCTAGCCAGCCGAAGCCAACTAGGAGTGGTCATAGGTTATAGTTTTCAACTAGCAAAAACACGATCTCGGACGAATCCTCACTGATACGCGTAAAGCCCTTGCACTCAGATAAAGAAGAGAAAGAGGAAAAGAAGGGCAAGAAGAGGTGGGGTGACCAGAGCAATTTATAGATGAGATGGGGTCCTGCAGCTAAGGCGCTCAACGCAATCAGCGAGTTGTGGAGCGGAAGGTCCGAGCTTGCATCAGTGAGTCACTGCGCTGTAGTTACATAGTACAGGCGTGGGATTTGGCCTCACGGGGGAGGCTTAGGCAGCAACACAGGCTGATTGGGCTTTGTGGTCGAGTTCGATAGGGCTATACACTCTGGCTGTTGAAGAACAACGCTTCACTGACTGCAGGGGTGGTCACCGAGTCGAAAACACCACGATCTTCGTGATGCCCTCACAACCCGCCGTTGGGGATTGGCCTCAAAAGGCCTTCATGCGAACACGTTCCATTCCCTTCCTTCATCCCGCACAACTGGTCGGCGAAAGCGGCCCCCCCATGCAAGCAATCGAGCGCAAGCGTGCCTGGCCCGGTGGAGCTCGGCCACCTACCTTGCTGCAGCAGCCCGCCAGTGCACGCGCGCACAAACAAACCTAGCCCAGAGGCACATGCAAACCTGTCATTGTGCAGGGGGAGCGAAAAAAACCAGGACACTGTTGATCGAGGGGTTGGAGGGGTCATCAGCCCAGCCGAGGTGACGTAGTTTAGCTGTCGAAAGGGAACCGTGCCTCCGTCCAAACTCGAAGAATCCCCCGTGCGGGCCTTTTGCGCGCCTTTCCCACCCCGAGTGAGGGGCAGGTGCATTATTGTTTCTTTTGGTGGTGATGCATTTTCAAATCGCCCTACTTCATTTTCTCGTCGTACTTCGAGACCGTGGTGGTTGGTCAGGTCATGCTGGCAGGTCAACGTGCGGTTTGGTGTGGTGGACGTCGATCAGAGGCATGGGTACGGACGGCATGGGCATCTGCATTTCTTCGCTTCGGGCAGTTGGTACTGTACATGTAAAGCCAGTGCTGGCTGTGCCATGTGTCGTGTTCAACCTCGAGCATAGGCGTATCATTGTACAGACTTTAGGCACAGAATGGGAGACACAATGACGGCAAGGGGAAGGAATATCTGGTCGGAAAGTGAAACCTGTCGATGAACCCCCGATCGCTTGTTGGTCTCGTTGACGCGCACTCACATCAGCAGGAAATTGCTTTGCTTCAGCTGCAGCTGCAGCAGTCACAGTCGCGTCGCAACCGAAACCAGGCAAGGGCACATGGCCATTTAGGCCAGGGTAGGCAAGGCAGTCACAGTTACTGCCCTGAATTTGGGGGTCGCGCCTTCCGACTCGTTCCCGTCCGTCGCCTGTCGCCCGTCGCCCGCCTGCCTTTTGTCCAAGCCTAGCCCGGACGGACCCTCCCTGCCCAAACGCCCCTTCCCGCCCGCCTACGCTCTCCGCCCCCTTTCGCCTTTTGAACGCCAAAACCTAAGTTTCGCCCTCTCTCCCAACTTTTTTCCCCTCCAACCTCAAAGGAAATTTCGCCCTCGATACTATTCCTGCCTCACCAGAACCCTCTTGTCACCAAAGACACCCATACTCGACACACTCTCGCAAACTACACAAACCAAACCTGACATCATGCCTGCCAGACAGTGGGGTAAGTCCATCACCACCGGCTTTGCGCGCGCGCACACAAATCCAGACGGTCCGCGGCAAAATGTCGTTTTTCTCCTTGCCAAGCAGATCCCGAGCCATACACAACCGCGATGCGCTCGCGAGACCTTGATTGCATCAAGGACCTGGCTAACCACCATTTGCCCCTCACAGAAGACGAGGAGAGCGACAGCAGCGCCAGCGGCTCTGCCTCCCCCGTTGCCGGTGCCACCCGCCGCAAGTTCGATGATGAGGAGGGTGAGGACAGTGACGTATGAGCCACTCTTTGACGCTCCGCTAAGGCCTCCAAACTGACATGGGATACCAGGTCCTCGAGTCTTGGGATGCTGCCGAAGACTCCGAAGTAGAGCGCGAGAAGGCGAAGAAGGCCGAAGCCGCCAAGCTCGCCGCCGAGGCTGAGGCCAAAGCCAACAAGAAGTCTAAGGCGCAGCGCATCAAGGAGCGCCAGGAGGCTCGCGCCGCCGAGCTCGCCGCTGAGGGCGAATCTAGCGACGAGGAGACTGAAGCCCAGAAGCGTGAGCGTCTTCGCCGTACCGAGAAGGACTCCGACATGAAGCACGCCCAGGACCTCTTCGGCGACGTCGGTACCGTCCCCGCCGGCCGTAAGGCCACCACTGCCGGGGCCGCTGTTGCTCTTGATGCCAGCGACCCTACCCGCACCGTCAACATTGCCGACCTGCCCCTCTTCAAGCCTACCACCAAGACCCAGTTCGAGAACCTCCGCAACACCCTCGTGCCCATCATCGGCGCCCACTCCAAGAAGGCCCACTACGCCATCTTCCTCCAGGAATTTGCTAAGCAGCTGGCCAAGGATCTTCCTAGCGATCAAGTCAAGAAGGTCGCCTCCACTCTCACTGCCCTCAGCAACGAGAGGATGAAGGAGGAGAAGGCTGCCCAGGGCGGCGGCAAGAAGACCAAGGCCTCCAAGAACAAGACGTCTCTTGTCGCCAACCGTGCTGATGTCATTGACACCAAGACTTACGAGGACGATGGCTTCGGAGAGTACGTCACCCCCAGGAACATGCTTTTTTTTGGTCGGAAACCTTCACGTGCTAACCCTCATTGTCAGTGATGATTTCATGTGAAAGGGTTGTTCAAGTTCTCAGAACTTCTCCTCCCTCGTCGGCGCCCTGCTCCGAGCACCTCCCCCTGTACGACTCGCAGCTCTGCCTACCCGCTGCGCGCTTCGTACGACGCCACATCAAGCATCAAGCGACTCAATCAAAACCGCCGACACTCCGGCGTCGCTGCCCACGTGAGCATCCTCTCCCGCGCCATGCTGAGAGGAAGGAGAATAAGGAGGTCTGGACTTCGCCAGGGGCCAGAGGACGTCGGTGGATGAACGCGGGAGTCGTTCACCAGTTAGTCGTTCCGTAACGGCGGCGGCAGCACCAGTAGCAAGGGGGACATCCGAAGGGGTCGTCTAGTTAGTCCTTTTCACAGGCTCATGCGCCAAGTGGCGAGCATGATGGCCTAGGGCACTTTGTTTTACCCAAAAGTAATTGCGGGGGGGAACGCTGAGTATGGTTACGCAAGCTATGCTTATATGCCTGGTTATGACGAGATGGACAGTCTACAGAGTAGGGGTCTAAGCCAAAGATATGAATCGCTTTCATTGCTCTAAATGTGTGTGGACGACCGAGTGAAGTAGCAAAGATGGACTCGAAAACGCCGGGTCCAGAACCAATGACAGACCAAACTGGGATAGGGTATTTGTGTTGAATACTGCCATGGGCGAGACGAACAGACTGTTGCGAGACAAACAGACTGTTGCAGCACTGACAATTTTAGATTCAGAACCGTCTCAGCCGAAAGGTCACTTCAACAAGATTCACAACCAGCCACAGGTGTAAAGGGGTATCATTTGATATATTCCTGCCCCGCCTTGCCCTTCTCTCCCTATCTATCCATACACATCCAAATCATCAACGGCAAACGCGTACATGCCGGGATTTCACCACGTGCCCCCTTAAAACGAGAAGTCCAAAACGCCCCGAACCCCGAACCCCGGCCCCAGCAATGGTCTCGCCCCTAGTTCCGTTTCCTGTATCCTGTCGTGTATCCACGACTCGCACCCATGTGTACAACACGCAGTCGCTTGGAGAGGAGTGATGAAGAGAGAAATAAAAAGACGACATGATGACAACAGCGCAGCGGCTCGCCAAGTTGCGCAAAAAAAAGACGTAGTTATAGACAGTAGCAGCAGCAGCGGCAGCAGCTTCAGACAACATTCCCGGCCATGCCCATGAAGAGGGCATGCACGGCCAGGCTGAGTGTCCAGAAGCCGACCTTGCGGAACCGGCGGACGCGGCTCTGCTGGTTCTCGACGTCGCGGGCAAAGGCCTCGTACGTCTCGGCAGACAGGTCGTCCATGAGACCGCAGTCGAAGACGGTCCAAGAGCCGTCAAAGTCGGAGGCGCGCTTGACGATGCGGCAGGAGATGGGAATGTACGTCTTCTTGGCGTTGATGTAGGCGACGATGGGGCGGACGAGGGCCTGGTTGATGTAGGACATTTGGTTCGTGAAGAGGGGCACGGCGGCCTTGACGTCGTTCATGTGGATGCGGAGATCCATGATCAGGTAGCGGCGGTCGTCTTCTTCGGCTTCGCCGGCGTTCGCGGAGGACTGGTCCCCTGGCGTTGAGGAGTTGGTCGTGGCCATGTTGAACCACGAGCCGGTGCTGTTTTGGCTGTCGGCGGGTGTGAGGGGATCTGACGCAATGTCCTTCTGGAGCAGGCGCAGGCGGTTTGAGATGACAATCTCTTCGAGCTGGTCGTAAAAGTCAGACATGACTTTTGTGATACCCTCGTCGGCGTCGACCGGGAACATGACGTCAGCGACAATGTCGACATTGCCCTCGTAGATCCAGCCAAAGGGTCCGTCGACGCCACGGTTCAGGTGGTCGAGCTTCATGCCATCGATACGGAGACGGCTAAACTTTTTCCATACATTCTCGTCGCCCAGGCTCTCCACAAGGTCGCGGTTGTCGCCTGCCATGGCACCATGCACTTGTCGAGGGTGAATAGTGAACAGGGAGCCATCATACGATCCTGACATGTGCGTCGCAGAGAGGAAGTCGTAGAAGAGCCAACGTTTCCGAAGTTGCGGCAACTCAGCCGAGAAGATGCTCACAGAGAAGGGGCGGAACCCCCCTGGCTGATGAACCGTCACTAGGACGTCCTCGAGCTTGAACGAGTCGATTTCGAAATCGCCCGGTTGGTGCTCGTGTCGATAGGAGAGGGGGTCCACGGGCTCGTCGGACCAGTGAACTGATGTACGATCTACGACACCACGCACACCCTTTACCTCGACATCCTGGAGGAAGCCCTTGCCGTTCCACCACTTGAGGAAGGACAGCGTGACATTGACGTTGGCGATGGTTACGTCGAATTGCGTGTAGTTGCCGTCATCTTCAGGCGTCGCTTCGGCATCATGTTCGTGCTGACGTCCGGCGGCTGCGACCGCAGCAGCGCTGGTAGATGATCCCTTGCTCACAGAGGACTTGATCTGCCCGGGTCGTCGGGACACAAAGACGTTGCGGAAAGAGATGACGCCGTCGTTCCATTTGGGAACAATAGCCGACTCGAAGACGACCGTGACGCCGGCTGATTCGGTCAGGGAATCGCCTACCCAGCGAGCGAGAGTTTCTGCAGGCCATGTTAGTCATTGTGAGCTGTCCAATATGGAAGGCTTCGACGGCTTACCCTGAGCAACCACTGTATTAATAGACAGGATGCAAAGTGAGACAAAGGTCGTGGTACCGACGAGGATCCAGACCAGGTGCCCAAAGAGGAACCAGGAGACAAAGGCCCCCCACTCGTCAATATTCCAGGGTCGCATGCTCCTGATGGACGCCCACTTGAAGCGAACGCCGAATCGTTCCCAGAACCCATTAGCCGCGGCCAGCAGCTCCTCTCTCGTTGGCCTGTGCGGCATCTTGGGCATGTGTAGGTATTTCGACATGGTCGTAGCGATAGACTCGGGGTCATCATGATGGTGTTCGGGGTTGACCGGCTTATTGGGATCGGGCGGCTTGGGTGTATCGTGCTTCAAAGGCTGCGATGCGCCGCTTTTTTTGCTGTCGACGTCCTTACTGTCGCTCTTCGAGCTGCTGTACCTCTTGCCCTCGACGCGGGCGCCTCTCCTGGCGTCGGTATATAGACTCCTTCGCCATGCGAGGCGCGCGAGTTGCTGAATCTGGGCGTTTCTAGACAGCCCAGTCGATGGTGCCTCAGACACGACATTGCCAGGCGTTGCTACCGCGCCTGATGGAATAGAAGTGGAAGCATTGGTGGTCAGGCCGACTAGGAGCAGACCACTGCTCGTAAAACTTCTCTTCGTGAAGGCTCCGTTCGGACCGGACGACTGTGCAGAGGGGCGCTCGGTATGTATCGGTCGTCGACTCGAGTATTTAGGTGTGTGATTTGTTGCCTGGCCAGCACGGAAGCCAGCGACGGCGAGTCTCGCAGGGCTATGGAAGCACGGGGCTGGCAATGATGGTTCGAATACTGAAGCAAACAAGCGGCGCCCGAGAGGAACCGACAGCTTCGACATGTCTTCAGCGCATGACTTTATTTTTTTTCGTCTTCCGATCAAAAAATGCAACTCTGGAACGAATAGCGAAATGAAGCGAAGCCAGTGCCCCAGAATGAGGAAGTGAATCGTCTTAGAGGGAGGGCATAAGGATTGTGAGGGGGGTTTGCTCATGCAGATCCGGTTCCAAGCAGTCAGTCAGGTCAGGTAAGGTTAAGCGTCCATGACGCGCTACGGATGCAGCATGAAATGGCGAGCAAGGGCCTTGGTCTGGCGGTAGCATAGCAGGTAGGCACTGAATGGGGCGCTGCTGCCACATGAAAGTCTTTGCTAGCTCAGGCTTTTGCACCTTGGGGGCGCGGGTGTGGCTCGTGCACTCTTATCGATAGGGCGACACAAAATTTTGGGAATGCAGCGATAATCCCACAGCAGAGCGAGCAGAGATCTTGGGCCTCCACTAGACTTGGGCGGTCAGGGTCTGATCTAGCGTCTGCAATCACTCGACAACCCACGACGGCACACCTGCTCGCACCTACGACGACGACGACTGCAACTACGACGCATCAGACGAGCGACACTGACTGTTGACCCACGGCCCAAATACTCCCATCTCCCACAAACAGAACACCCCCTCCCTCCCCCGCCATCATGCCTGCGCCAACCGCCCTCAAGGTGGTCGACGATACCCCGCCATCGACCGTCCCTCTGCCCGAAGCCAACGACGAAGAACTCCTTCTCGACGCCCCCGACCTCCCCGCCGAAGGCGACCTGATTCTGCAAAAGGTTCCGAACGATGAGCACACAGTCGACATGATCATCGACGAGGAGAACCGCCCCCGCTTCGCTCCCGGCAACGACATTGTAAGATGCCTCCCACTGAACCCCATCTAACCAATCTCTGCCACCAGGCGCTGACCACGCCCTTTTTCACAGTCCACCTCCAAAGAAGTCCAGACACGCAAGGTCCCCATCCCGCCGCACCGCTTCACCCCTCTCAAGACCAACTGGATCAACATCTACACGCCCCTCGTCGACCACCTCAAGCTCCAGGTCCGCATGAACCCGCGCCGCAAGTCCGTCGAGCTCCGCACCTCCAAGCACACCCTCGACGACAGCGCCCTGCAAAAGGGCGAGGACTTTGTCCGCGCCTTCACCCTCGGCTTCGACGTCGACGACGCCATTGCCCTGCTGCGTCTCGACGACCTCTACAGTACGTGCCTCCGCCGCTCGGCCGTCCCGCCGATTTGTCCGGTTCTTCGCTAACAGTGTCCCTGCAGTCGAGACCTTTGAGATCAAGGACGTCAGGCAGGTCATGGGCGACAATGCCCAAACAAGAGCCGTCGCACGCATCGCCGGTTCCGGCGGCAAGGTCAAGGTACGTTCAGATATCCCAGAGAGCCAAGGAGACCGCTTCTGTCACAGAACCATGACCAGCAGCATTCTCTGCTGCGAGGGGATTAGGTCACGAAGCCAAAAAGAAGAATCAAGAAGGAAGAAAATGCTGACCGGATTACATAGTTTGCCATTGAAAACGCCTCGCGCACGCGCATCGTCCTCGCCGACACACGCATCCACATCCTCGGCTCATTCAAGAACATCGCGCTGGCCCGCGAGTCGATCGTCTCGCTCATCCTCGGCAAGCCGCCCTCCAAAGTCTACGGCAACCTACGGACCGTCGCGGCGCGGATGAAGGAGCGTTTCTAGGCTGGCTTCGTGGCCCACGACCCCCTTTACGTTTGCGTTGTTCTTTTGGGGGGAGGGGCCAGGGGAGAGGGGCCAAGGGAGGTCTTGGCTGAGAGGCCCACGCCGAGTAGACGAGAAGGATGACTATGATCTAGCAAGAGTATGCATGTCTGCTCGCTATTGCATGGAGGCACGAGATGGGTCCAGGATTGGCGTTGGGCGGGAACGGGAAATTTTCCCACTTCGTTTTTTTTTTGTGCTTTGATTTTCTTACTGCATGTAGAGCCACGGATAGGAAAAAAAGCTATCATGACAATGAACTATTCAACAATGCCTTTTCGTCGTATTCTGTGTTCAGTCTTTCCTCCTCAACCTTGTTCATTCGTCAAGACAGCCAACTCATCGATCACCGAAGTGAGTTCATCAAGTAATTGAAATCATCGACTTTTAATCATGATGCCTATGATGCAGCCTCTATACGTGCCTACCCCTAAAGACTCATACAAATCTCCGCCCGTCTTCCTCGGGGCAAGAAAAAATCAAGGCGAGGGGGGGGGGTTGGCAGAGAGAAAAAGGGGGAACCGGCGAGCCACCGCCCGGATGCCTCGCCTGCAACAAGTCCCCGCCCCCCGGCCACCGCGCCCCCCTGCCCTCATCTGAGTCGTGATAATTACGCCATGAATCCCGGTACGCAGCAAGCCAGAGCAGCGCAAACTTTACTCCTCCTCCTCCTCCTCCTCGGCGGCGCCCTCCTCTTCCTCTTCCTCATCGTCGAGGCTGCCGCTGGGGATCTGGTACAGACGCAGCATCGACTTGTTGGGGTCCTTGACGAGAATGTACTTGCCCTCCTCGCGCGCCAGAATCATGTCGGCGATGGTGCGGACGATACCCCAGCCGTTGGACAGCGAAAGGTTCATCTGCGAGGCAAAGTCGCGGGGCTTCCAGCCGACGACGCCGAGGATGACGTGCTTGTCGTTGGAGCGGGGGTTGACACGGGAGACGAAGCTGGAACGTATTAGTATGGTTTGAATATTCACAGACGAGGGGGGAAAAACTCACCCGAGCTTCATGACGTCGGACTTGGCGAGGATGCTCTGCACCGTCCACCTGGCCAGCTTGCAAGAATTGTTCTTCATCTCGGTGGCGACAACGGCACCGCGCTGGCTGACCAGCTTCTGGCGCCAATCGAGGGCGCCACCGCTGCCCTGTGCCTTCGAGTCGAACTCGTTGAGCGCCTTGACGGTCAGGTACTGGTCCTCGCCGGAGATGGCGTTCTTCTGGACGGCGTCGACCTCGGTCCTGACGATAAGGTGGACGGGCTCCTCGTCGCTGGTCGAAAGGTCGAAGCGGCGGTACTTGTAGGCCTTGGAGGCCGGAGGGTCGGTGTCCTCGGAGGCGTTGTAGAAGGGGTTGCTGTTGGGCATGTCGACCTTGCTGTTGCCCTCGAGCACGACCTGGTTGGCAAAGTTGTGGTTGATGTAGGTGGCCTCCTCAGCAAGGGCCGACGGCTGGTTGACAGTGTCCTTGCTGCCCTCCGAGGCCTCGAGGGGCGCATCGGCGGCGTTCTCGTTGACCGTGACCATGTCAAGCGCGGCGTTATCACGCTTGTCAAGGAAGATCTTGTTGCCCTGGCGGACAATGACAACGTCCCACGAGTAGACGGAGCGCGGCGCGCACATGATCATGGAGAGAATGCTGTCGGTGGCGAAGATCTGAGCCTCGTCCTTCTCGGCGAGCTCCTGGATGACGGGGTCCGACGAAGTCGTGACGTTGTAGGCGGCACGGTCGATGGCCGTGAGCTTCTTCTCGGCGTTCTTGACCGGCGCCTTGTCGTAGGAGCGGTCGTAGTAGTAGAGGAAGGCCCGTAGCTGTCGACATCTCTCCACCCCTCGTCCGTCTCGAAGGTTGAGCTTGGCCCAGGCGGTTGAAAGTCAATCTTCCTCGAGCATCTTCCAGTCAGGGCGAATGTTGATGGAAGCGTCACGGTTGCGGGCAGGCTTGTCGTAGTCCTTCCAGCCGAAGCGACGGCCACCGCGGCCGCCAGCACCACCTCGTCCGCCGCGCGAGTCGAAGCCTCCGTAGCCGCCACGGCCACCTGCCGCACCGCCGCGGGTTGCCGTTGTGCGTCCACCGCGGGCATCACCACGGCCGCCACGAGCGCCGCCGCGGCCGCCGCGAGTGAAGACGGCACCACGACCGTACCTGGTCTTGGTGCTGTCGCGTGTGTTGCTGACGACGGAGAAAGATGACTCGTCTTCGGCGGGAGGGGCGTTGAAGGTGACGGCGTGGCTCGCGCCGTACACTTGTTGGTCTGGAGACTGGTCAGCGGTCTGCTGTGGGGTGGTGGTGTAGATTTATTGATCATGTTTCCATGCTGCTTACCCCTGTAGTTTCTGTTGTACTGCTGCCTTCCACCACGGCCGTCCTGGCCCTTGCCGTCGGCAGTCCAGTCGGCCATGCGGCCCAGCTTGTCGCCCTTGGAGAAGGGCGCATAGGGGACGCCGTTCAGCGTGGTGTCGCTGGTGACGGAGGGGCCCCAGCCATCGCCGGCGGGGCAGTTCTCGACGAGGGTAACCCAGTCGACGTTCTGCGCCATGATGACCTTATCCACGGGGGTGATTTGGAGATGGGATACGGTCGGTTCGGTGGTGGGTGTGCAGGTTCTCGGAAAGTCGGACGTTCGTCGTGGCGGCCCCTCGTCGACGATTTTCGCAGTTCTCAGTTCTTTTGGTGGGGTGAGCTTTGTGGGGCAGGGGCGGGCAGCCGGGCAAGTGAGAGCGCCTTCTTGCGCACCTGCGCACCTTCCTGTGCACCTTGCTGCGGAGTCAGGCCTCAAAGGGTATGCGCCTGGTGGCAGCCGGCGGCAGCTGCACGCTGTTTGCACTCTAGCATTTCCAGATTCCCCGTCAATACCATTTCATACGACGGCATACACGGGTTTTATTCGTCGAATATTCATCTTTACGTAGCATTTTCATAAATCAGTACACCATGTCATCTCAAGATTTCCGACGCTACATCCCTGTCGTAACTTCGTATCTTCGTGGCACAAATGCCTCCCCAGCCACTCGTGCCCATCCATCCTCACCCCTCAAGGGTAAGCTCCCATGGCATTCTCCAAAGCATCTCTGATTTCAAACTCCTCCAAAACAGCGCCGAACCTGGAAGAAGTCAGCAACAGTTCCAGAACTTGAAAAAAGAAAAACAAAAGAAAGAAAAAAGACCACACACTCACCCGTAACACCGAATCTTGGTACTCAGCTCCTCCGTCAGCTTGGCAAAGTCCTCGGCCTTCATCTCATAAAACCTCGAGTGCGCCATGACCATGCCCCACGCCATGACGGGAGTGATCTCGCCATCGAGATTGAGCCTCTTGCTGAGGGCGAGCAGCGTCCCGAGATCCGCCTTGGACAGCTCCCACGTCCTCTGGCCCGAGTTGAGATCACCGTTGACGTGGGCGTAGCCAAAGGGAATGTCGGGCGTCAGCTCAGGGAATGGCTCGGGGGGGCACGAGGCCATGAGGGCATGGCCACAGGGCTCGCCGCCCATCTCGCTCGATCGCTCGAGCAGCCAGGGCATGTGGTTCATGCAGGGCTTCTCTAGTCTGTGGTCCGGAACGACACTTTGTCAGCCAAAACAGCTCCTCTCAACGAACGTCATGGGCCTGGCCGTACCACGCAACTGGCGAATACGGCTGCCGCTGACTCCGTCGTCACAGGGAAGCTTCATCACGGCCGGGGAGGTGAAAGGTAGGCTTTTGAGGGGTGATCGTACGTTAAGACGAAGTCAATGCCCGCTTGCTCATAATCCACGCCATTGACGCCGTAATGTCCCGGCAGGTGTTGGGACGTGCCATGTTGAGGATGCTGTTGTTGCTGCTGGCCGCTGGGCGTGTTGCCATGGGAGCTGCCACTGTTGGGCGCGTACGAAGGCGACACGGAGGCGGTCGTGGATTTCGACGTCAGGGGCGGGGTGAAAACTGAGCGAGAGCCGTGAGTATGGCTGTAGCCGGAGGGGCTCGCGCTGGCAGTGTAGCCGCCGCTGGGGTTACTGACGGTGTCGTCGAGGCCGACGCTGCTGAGCGGTATGCCGTGCTGGGTCAGGAGCTGCCTGAGTTGCTTGTTCTCTTCTGCGACCTTGTCCTTGTCCTGCGACATGTTGCTGAAGACCTCCTTGAGCCGCAGGACCTCGTCCTCGAGCGCCTTGATGTAGAGCTCTTTCCTCTCGCGGTGTGTTCTGTTACGACTGATAAGCTTCGGCGCTTGTCATGACAGCGCTGCGTTAGGCAACGGTGACGATGACGGTGACGAAGACTTACCGCTGTGCTTGTCTGTTGAGCTCCTGCCGCCTGGTCATGGCGGGTTTGCTGTCAGGCTTCGGCCCCCGGCGCTTGGGCGGCTGGCCATCTACAAACCGTGTCAGTAGCGAAAAAGGACGTATCGGCCGAAGCGGAAGGTACCTCGTGTCGCCTTCTTCTCGGTAAGGCCCTTGAGGAACCCGAGGTTCAGGTTGGACAACGGGCCGTTGTCCTGCTCGGCACTGCTCGAGCGAGCATGGCTCGCCGAGCCCTGTTGGTCCGACGGCAGGGACGACGCCATGGATACGAATCGTCTGACGGAAAGGCAGGATGGACAGTGCAATGGCGCAGGACTGTTGGCGATGTCGGATCAGTTTCCCCGACCAAAAGTTTGAAAACTGGCAGCAGCCGGGAGCGGGGACAAATATCTGTTGCATACACCTCAAGAGAAATTCAGGTGGTCTTGCGACGGGCGCCGAGCGCAATGGGGCAAGAGCATGCGGGCTTGCTCTTCAGCGACAGGCGACAGGCGACAGGCGACAGGCTTGGGGTATGCGTAGGTAGGCGATCCAGAACGGTGGTAGTGGTGGTGTAGTCGTCGAAAAGAAGCGTAGCGATGAGCAACGGACGCGAGCGGAGCTCTGGGACATGCGATGGCGACGATGGCGGAATGGAGGGGCGCCAATTGACGAGATACCAAAGCGAGGTTACAACCAGCCCACCCTGCAGTGCGCCTGACGTGACGGGAGTTGCTGATGAACAGGTTCCGGGGGGCGGGACTTGAAACAACGCCTCGGTCTCAGACGATGCACAACACAATCAGACTGAGCTGACGGGTGTGGGTGAGAGGTATTACTGGAGATGCTCAGACGAAGTGTCAAAAATTCGGGTTGCCCAGAAAGCCTGCGACTTTGCTTGTTTGCATTGGCGATTCAGGTTTTGTCGATGGAAGCATGGACCACGAGCATGGTAGGCAGGTCTGATGGAAGGAAATAGGGTCGTCAGCATTGAGGCTAGGGGACGATGACTGATGATGGGATGTACCCGAGCTAGGTACGAGAACTGAGAGCGTGACGCTACCTAAGATTCCTCGACTACTACCTTAGGTAGTACAGCAAGTACCTGACTGAAGTACGGAGGCTTAGGACGGTAGTGATACCCCTGGGGTCTTAGCCAGTTAGCACCCTAGCACCACATGCGGCTGTCGAGAGTCGAAGAAGCCAATGGCGATGACGATGGGTTTGCGCTGGGCCGGCGCTTGCTGAATTGTCTTGGTGACCAAGATGACGTTCGGCGGCCGAGGTTCGTCGGGCACTATCTGGTCGATTTGTGTACCAGCAAGCTACAGATGCCGGCCTCTCGGGGCTCTGCAGGCATTGACAGGACTCGATCGCCTGCAGCTGGGCGCTGTGCTGTTCGGGGTTTGCGCACTCTGTGCATGTGCCTCACATGTTAGCGGGCAGGCTGACGGCCATCTTTAGTCAGCACCATCGACCCGAGAGAAGGTGCTTCAGGGCTTGGCTGTACCTGCCTCTCCCACCTTGTCTGAGCGTAGCCCATCGGACTGTTTGTTCCATCAACTCCATCAAGTCTTTTTCGACTACCATCGTCAGTTTCCCTCAGCCTGAACTCGACATCACTGGTCTCGCCATCTCAAAAAGACAGAGCCCTGCTATCATTTTGTTTTGGTCCCTTGTACGGGAAAATTGATCGACACCAGGTCCGAGCGCTTCCACGGCTTGTCTCAAAGCAGAAATGTCAGCCTAATACTAATGGAAGCTACCCAGCCCTAACCAGACACAGGCCCTGTACCAGTACCGACTGTACTGTACTGTCACGGCCCATGTCCTCTCTCTAACCGGATCCACGGCAGACGCTGTCAGAAGCGTTCATGGAGAAAATACCGCCCGCCCCTCCCTCGGCTCCGTCGGTCAGTCAACATGGTGTCTTGAAGATAAGTCGTCGTCATAGACGGATTCGTCCGTTGCACGCGACCCTCTTGAGCGCCCAGAAAAGTCATGGCCCGCCGCCATGAGGTGCTTCCCGCTTCCCGCTTGGGACACACCGACTCGCGCTGATTTGGCTCGCTGCCGGCGGTGCGCCTTCGAGCGAGCGCCCATGAGGGAGGGTCTCGGACTTCGGGTCTTGTTTCGATCTTCTATGGATGCGCAGGCTACCTAGACAAGACTGAATTTCCATCTGCCGCCAGCCAGCATGCACCGCATTCTGAAGCTTGGACGCCAGCTGTGCGGGGACAAAGCTTGCTTGCCTGCCACTTCTCGACGCTTCACCCACGAGAGGCTCTCTTGCGACAGCCATGTTCCCGTAGTCTCTTCCATGGTAGCGAAGCTCACCTTGCCCTTGACCTGACCTGACGCACAAAACACCGACCGCGCCCCGTCTCCCTTCCCGTCATGGCCGGCCACGGGTCTGCGCTCACCCACATTCGCGGCGCCGTCATCCTGGCACCGTGGCTCATCTTCCTCCTTCTCGCCGACCTGGCCCTCTCCCTGCAGCTCCCTTTCAAGATCCTCTTCCCCAACCTGGTCTACAACTCGTCGTCCCGCATCGCCGAGCCCGTCTGGTACTGGATCCAAATCATCTTTGAGCGCTTCAACGGCGCCAAAATCACCTTCTCCGGCGATGCGCTGCCCGCCGGCGAGTCGGCCATCGTCGTGGCCAACCACTGCGCCTGGGCCGACTTTTACATGATACAGGCCCTCGCCGTCCGCGCCGGCATGCTCAGCCGATGCCGCTACTTCGCCAAGATTCAGCTGCGCATCGTGCCCTTCCTCGGCTGGGGCCTCTGGGCCATGGGCATGCCCATGGTGAGCCGCAATTGGGCCAAGGACAAGCATGAGCTCGATCGTGTCTTCGCCGGCATCGTCCAGCGCCAGTGGCCGACGTGTGAGTGAGCCCGTGGCGGCCGAGTAAGCCGGGAAGCAGAGAGGGGCGTATACTGACACCGTGCACAGGGCTCGTCAGCTTCAGCGAGGCGACGCGCTTCACCAAGAAAAAGTACGAGCAGTCCATCGCCTGGTGCAAGGAGGCCGGTCGCCCGCAGCCCAAGCACCTCCTCTACCCGCGCACCAAAGGCTTCATCACGACGGTGCAGCACCTGCGCCAGGCGCCGCACGTCAAGGCCGTGTACGACCTCACTATTGCCTACCAGCACGGCGACGAGTGGCACGCCGAGCCGACCATGTGGGACACCCTCAGCGTGCCCGGGCTGAGCGACCGCCTGGGCTACCATTTCCACGTGCACGTACGGCGCTTTCCACTCGAGTCGCTGCCGGAGAAGGACGAGGATCTGGCCAAGTGGCTGGAGGAGCGGTGGGTTGAGAAGGGAGAGTGGCTCGAGGAGAAGAGGGTTGAGTGGGCAGCGACGGAGGCGTGATCGAGCTCGATACTTCAGGGATGGTCAGTGGAGTGGCATGGTCTCTGTCCAGCAGAACGCGGATTTTTCTTGTCGAATAGATGGTCTTGAATCAATTTCTGGAACGCATGGGACGGCAACATTGGGAGGACCTAGGGAAAGTGACGTGGTGTCTTGATCCTCGACAGGTGTTCTGAAAGTGCCTGTAGAGAGCAGACTCCCAATGAACCAGCAAAAAAAGTATGGTCAATCAAGTCACCACAATCCGGTAGGATGAATATGGTGTGGGGTGAAGTATGGCAAAATAGATCAAAAATATACATTGAAGATACGGTGTTTGCGCCGTACGTGAATCGAACACGTCTCTCATGCTAACGCTGATGGAAGGCAGGAATCATAACCACTAGACCAACGGCGCTTGTTGTGGTAGACAGTTGCTAACCAACACATCATAACCTGCACGCGGGGCTGACGTGACTTGTAATATGACCTGCGACGAGGATCATCCTTTGTTAAACAGTATGTTTCCTCGAAATCGTAGTATCTTCTTTTCTTCTGCAAAACAATTCATTTGAGCTGTCAGGGTGTGCAGCGCAAGCGATCATCTCTTGTTACTGCAAGGGGTAATGCCGCGAACAAAGTATTGGATGACAGGTCAATTGGCCTCGAATGAAATTCAAAGTCGCGATTTAAGCACCTTTCATTCAGATTCGCATGACGTACGTCTGTCTGGTTATTTTCAAACGTATCCTGTAGTCAAGAGCTCTTCCTCCATACTGGGCATTTGTATCAGCGACTAGAAAAGAGCCACCTTCAGTGGCCTGACCGGCGCTCGTCTTCATCGTCACTCTGCAGGATGAAATCCCACGTGAAGCAAAGTACACACAAAGCAAAGCGAGGCATGCCGACTTGAGCATGTCACTGCCTCACACGACTGCAAGCCCATCGACACATGCATTCTCTAGATACTCTCTCCCGCCCGACATGCCTCCCAACTCACCAAGTCAGTCACACGCCCGAAACAAGGAAAAGCACCGCTCTCCGCTACCACCACCGCCCCGCGACGAACCCAACCGCGAACCCGACACCAAGCACCACGGCAACCACGCCCGTCGTCCCCCTGGCCCCCAATCCCGACACGTCATGCCCCAACCCATCGATCCAGCGCCGCCGCAGCCTCAGCACGCCGATCCGCATGAAGAACATCTCTTGCACGTCCACGGCGCTGCCCTGCGCCGGCATCCCCAGCTCCGTGGAGCTCCTCTTCCTCGGCGTCTTGGACTCGACACTTTTACTGCCTATCAGCTCGTCAGCACCAGGTCGCGAAAGCAGGATGCGAGCACAAGGCTGGGCAGGACACGACAACGAGGGCCATTCAAGGAAACGAAAGAAGCGTACCAAGTGACAAGGAAAGAGACATGACATGAAAACAAAGGGGGGGAAAAAGGGGAAAAGGAAAAACTCACAGAAGCGTCAGGCTGACATCTCCCTGCAACCTCGCCTTCAGCTCCAGCTCGACATCCAAGTTCAGCCCCAGCTGCAGCCTGACGGGCTTCGTCTCGGCCAGGCGCGGCAGGATGCCCGGGCCCTCGAGGCCGGCCTGCCCCTTGGCGGCGAGGGCCTTGTTGTTGTTGCGCGAGCGGCGGCGGCGGCGACCGCGCGAGTCGTCGAGCTGCCGGCGGAGGTCAGCGAGGAGGTCCTCCTTGGAGGAGGCCGCGGGACGGCTTCCGCCGCCCGCGCCGGCTTGGAAGAGGCCGGAGGGGGGCAGGGGGGGCGAGGAGGTGGATACCTTGGGCATGGTGGGGTTGACGGAGGCCATGTTTGGGGCTGGGCGTTTGCGGAGCGTCGGGTGATGGACTTGAACGTTGCCGCGGTCTGCGTCGTCGTGGTAGGAGGGCGGAGGAGAGCGCGGAGTCTTGGGTTGGGAGAAGGTGAGGGTCGTCAGAGACTGGATGAAGGTCCTTGTTGAGGACTCGTAGAGAACGGGCGGCTTTCGTTTGCGCGAGAGGCGAACGAGGCGGAGCGGCTTCGGTTGGGGGACTGAAGGAGATGGGTGAAAGCCTTTGGTGGGCTTGCCGTTTGCCGGATAGTACGGGGGCGGCTGGACGAGATAGGAGCCGGTGGTAGGGACAGAGCGCGGGACCGAACGTGGGGCGGAGGCTGTCTGTTGCTGTTGCTGTTGCTGTGCCGGCGGCGGTGGCGCGGATCCTGAGACGACTTGAAGCTCAAAGGTCTTCTCACTGAGTTCGGGGCCGGTGTAATCGGGAAGGGTGCGGTCAACGGGTTCTTCGTTTGTGTTCTGGTCTGGTGTGACGGGGAAGACTGGAAAACAAAAGCACAGAGAACTGAAAAGTGACTGATCCACGCCGGCACTGCTGGCGATAAGATGAGAGAAAGAAGGGAAACGCGCTGCCGGAGGCGGAAGAGACTCTAGAGTCTGGATGTGTGTGTGAGTGAAGGGATTGCGAAGAGAACCAGTCTGCCTGGAGAAAGACAAAAGAGATGAGATGAAGAGCATTAGATACTGCCCTATATACTTGCCATATCACAACCTTCGCATCGCCATCGAAGCACACCATGCTGCCGTCAACTTACAGGACGATGCATCACGTGGTGGCAGCCGTAGGGCCAGGGTTGCTTTGACATGGCATCTCAAGCGACCTTCTACTGAAAACATACGATGATCTCGACCCCTGAAACAGCAATGCAACCTCACAACTCTCCTGCCCTCAGCGTATCAAACAGGCCGAGATTGGCGATGGCCACTCCATCTGACCACAAATTCTGCCATCTAACCAGAACGGACGATGCTGGCCTGATCAAGTCGTCTCTGTCCTCGAGGGGCCCAAGCATAATCAATGATTCTTCAGCAGCAGTCTTACCATATGACAGGGTCCGTGGTCTGCGGCATACTGCTCCATACCTGATGCAACGGAGCAACGCAGTGTTCAATGTCTAGGCCTGTGAGATGCCATCGTAAGTTTGTATATTCCAGCACTGTTCTTCTGAAATGGGAACACTGCGACAGACCGGTTGAACGGGTCGTATTAAGGTAGTAAACTTCATGTATCTCGCCATGAGAAACCCTTCATTCGTGACAGGTCGGCGCCCTCTTTTGAAACCCAAAGAAATAAACATCCCCATATCCTTATAACGCCGTGCTGCACAGACAGTCGAAGCCTTATGCCACTTGCCACCTGCCTGCCGCAAGCCGAGTCAGGACAGCGTGCCGGATGCGCTGCTCCAATGGGGTACAGACGAGAGACCCGACAGGCATGGCAGTGATTGCCAAATGGACCTCTTCGATCATGTTCTAGACCCCCCTTTGTCGACCCTTTGCTTGTCAGACAGACCATTGCCCCAACACGAAGCAAACCATGCGAGACGCCGAAACCAACCTCGTCGAGGAAACGAAAATCAAAACACAAACGCCGACGCCATTCATAAGACAGGAAGCCAGCCGCCCAACGTTTTTCCTGACACAGCACCCTCACAAAACGTGAGGAAAGATGAGATCGTTCGTTGTTGAGATGGCCAACACCAGAAGACGGCCCCCATTCATGCGCTGAGGAGGTCCCGCACCGACATGCCACGCCCCGTGCCCTGGCTTTCCGTCACGCTGCTGCGACCATGTCCGCTTCCGATAGTGCCCCGGCGGTCGCTGTTAAGCATGAGCAGGGCTGCCGTCGCCTCCTGATCCAGATCGCGGTGCTCCCTTTGCGGCGCAAGGGCGGGGCTCGTCAGCGCCGATGGTGGCTGCGAGGGTCCACCCGCGCGACCGTAGTCATATATTTGGGGGCCGAACGCCGGTGATGTGGTGGCCGAAGAGGCGCTGTAGCTGTAGTGCCTGTGGTCGGTAGACGTCGACGAGTACGAGTGGTTTCGGTTCCTCGCGTCTTCGGCTAGCAGGGCAGGCGACACGGACGGCTGATGTGAGTGGGACGGCTGGGCAGCAAATGGAGGCGATGCGGCTTCGGAGCCGGTCATTTCAATATCGCCAGAAGGGTCCTCACGGTACGTTGGGGCAAATTGGGGGATGGATGCCCACAAGTCACGGCCACCTTCGGTAGGCGTCTGCATATCGGGCGCCTCTCGTTGCTCCTTGAGCTTGGACACACAGTCCTCGAGATATCTGACATACTCAATGGAAGCCTGGTGTTCGTCGTGTCAGTTGGAAAGTTCGCCAGCCTCGTCGCGTATCAGCGTGTGGGACTGACCTGGAGAATGGCCAACTTGTGCATCTCGCCCGTACACGCCGGGATCATGCCCTTCAACACGGCAAACTCCTCATTCATCTTGGACCTCCGACGGCGCTCGATCAGACTGTGTGCTGTCTTTCTCGCAATCTTCCGCCCGGCTGCGCTCGTCGCAGACGGCTGCTTCTTCTTCGACGCTGCCGCCGCAGTCCCATTTGATGCTGCAGCCTTGGAAGCTGTGGAGTTTTTGGCGGACGGTGAATCCTCTTCGGGCTCCTCCTGCTTCGGTTTCATCTGGATGATCTTTCGTGACCTAGTGGGTGGTGGGGGTAGTGTGAAGGCCTCCTTGGCGGCGGGTTTCTGAGCTGTCGAGGATGCACGGCGCCGCGACTTGACGGCCTCGGCGACCTGCATAGGATAGGAAGCCCGGCCAGACGAAACAGACGGTAAACTGGGTGGCGAAGTCCTCATGTCGGTGGGGGAGATGCTAGAGGGGTCACGAGCGATGGCGGGGGGAGGCAGCTCAAATGCCAGCTGGAGAGACGCCAGCTTTTTTGTGCCGTCCTTGCCCTCAATGTCGGTGGAGGAGGCTGGTGTCGGGGGAAGCGCTGGGCGCGGCATCTTGGTGTTGTCGCTGAAGCTGGCGTGTTGCGGTGCAGCAACACACGAGGGACTCGGGTGGTTGAGGAATATGCCAAGAGATATGGCCAAGAAAGAACCAGGAATCACGTTTCTCAACGACAGCTTGGTCGGATAGGACTTGGGGGCCGACACGATGTTGTAGGCGACCAGAGACGATGATTTTCGGACACCCTAGCAGCTCGAACAAAAAGAGACAGGGACAGAAAGAAGGACCAGCATGAGATCAAGAAGACGCCAGGGACAGAAACCACCCCGGGGGGGAGGGACGTCAAGATAGACCCCAGAGGCTCGCGGCGGACTGGCCCAGGACCACCACCGAGACGCATGCTCAGGCACGAGCACGCACGCACCGCACTCAAGGCCATGTACCCCCCCCTCAACGGATGGCCCAGACATGGTCCGGCGGCGATCTGCTTCGGTCGCCCATCAGGAATCAGGAAGGCACGCGACAACCTCCCACAACCAATCCCCAGCCCACACACCTCGACCGGGCTGCCAAAAACGACCATCAACCTCCCACGCGGGTCGGACCAATCAGGAGCCACGACCCGAGCACATGGGCTGCCCTGGAGCATCGATATGGTTCAAACGCAGTGCGCACCGCCCCCCTCCTCCCGCACCCTATCCCCGGGAGGGGGAGCAGCGGCCGTCGAGAGGTTTGAGCATGTGCTCGATGGGCTTTGTCCGGTTAGGGTCGTTTGGGCGGCATTGACTCGTTCGAGGGGAGGGGAGGGGAGAGCACTTGCCCTCGTGGGCGGGGATTGGGGTCTGCTTGGCGGGTTGGAGGGTCTCGGATCGTGCACGCCGCTAGGATGGAGTGATCTAGAGAGGATGTCGTGTGATGACTCGTGCTTGACGCGATAGGCTTTGTCGTATCGACGGTCGTCTTGATGGAATTGTTCCTGTTGCTGAGCAGAGCTGAGGATGATGATTTGATGGAGTTGTGTTTGAATAAGGAAAGGTGCGCTAGACGCGATAAATGGGGCCCCGAGTAGCTTCGTTCGATTGAAGCGATTGTCCAATGAGGAAACCCTCTCGTGCCCAGACCCCCAAATGCGGACTGGCGGCCTTGGATGACCCTGATGGATGGGCAAGGGGAAAAGGGAAAGGGCCAGGCATGGCAAGGGCAAGGTAAGGTAAGGGCAAGGTAAGGCAAGGGCCAGGCAGGGCAAGGCAAGGGCAAGGGACGGGGAGGCCGCCAAGACTTGTTCTGGCAGGTGGGATGGGCACGCAAATGAGGCAGGGACGGAGGAACCAGAGAACTGGAGGGACGAAGAAGGTCAGCAACGAGCAAGAGCCATCTTGGATGCACATGTCAACGAGGCTCGTGTTTTTCAATATCCCCTCTCCCGACTTCCATCGAAACTCATCATCACCACCATCCATGAATCCCCGTCAAAAACAAGGGTCACGGCACCGACTGCACACCCAAGGTAAACAGAATTGGTATCAATTGAGAGCTGACGCTCCAGGCAATCTCGGATCGTCCCATCCAGTACAAGTAAAATCCAATCGTAGCCCTGTCCGGGGCTGATAGCGCCATCCATACAAATCTCATCACCGCGTACATGGCTTTTTCGACGTGGCCCCGACTCTACGCTTCGTTGCTGGGGTATTCCACCTGCGTCGTCGCCACAAACTCCTCCTTAATGCTGCGCATGTTGACAAACCGCCCCATGAGGGCCGCGCTGCCCGCCTTGTCGTTGGTTCCGCTCGCGCGGCTGCCGCCAAACGGCTGCTGTCCCACGACGGCACCCGTGCTCTTGCAGTTGATGTAGAAGTTGCCTGCCGAGTTGCGCAGCTTCTCCTCGGCGAATCGAATCGCCTGACGGTCCGACGCGAAAACGGATCCCGTCAAGCCGTACTCGCCCGTCGAGTCGACAAGGTCGCACGTCTCCGAGAAGGCCTGCGTCGCGTTGCCGCTGTCGTCATACACGTGCACCACCAGCACCGGGCCAAACAGCTCCGTGCTCAAGAGCTTGTGCGCCTTGTTCGTCGTTGCGTACACCGTCGGCTGCACGAAAAAGCCCTTGGACTTGTCGTGTGTGCCGCCTACAAGCAGCTCGAGCTCCGAGTCATTCTTGGCGGCATCGATGACGCCAGACAGCTTCTTGAACGATGCCTCATGAATCACGGGGCCGAGGAAGTTGGTGTGTTCCGTGGGGTCGCCCTGCTTCAGCTTCTTGACCTCAGACACGACACGCGCCTTGAACTGGGGCCACAGCGACTTGGGCACATATGCGCGAGACGTGGCGCTGCACTTCTGTCCTTGGTACTCGAAAGCGCCGCGTACCGTCTGCAGCGCCGCATTGTCGACATCAGCAGACGGGTGCAGCAGGTGGAAGTTCTTGCCGCCCGTCTCGCCGACAATGCGCGGGTACGACTGGTACCGGCCCTCGGCCACGCCAGCCCCAATCTCGCCATACAGCTTGCGGAACACGGCGGTGCTGCCGGTGTAGTGCAGCGCCGCAAATTTCTTGTGTGCCAGTGCGACCTTGGTCACCTCGACTGGGTCACCTGGCACAAACTGAATGACATTCTTGGGAAGGCCGGCCTCGAGCAGGATCTGGTAGAGGAGCCAGTTGGACGCAATGGCCGAGTCGCTTGGCTTCCACACGACGACGTTGCCGAGCAGCGCCGGCGCGCCAGGCAGGTTTCCAGCAATGGCAGTGAAGTTGAAGGGGCTGACGGCGTAGACGAAGCCCTCGAGGGCGCGGTACTCGACGCGGTTCCAGACGCCCGTCGCGTGGTGCACCGGCTGCTGCGCGTACAGCTCCTCCGCGTACTGCACGTTGAAGCGCAGGAAGTCGACGAGCTCGGCGGCGGCGTCAATCTCGGCCTGCCATGCGTTCTTGCCCTGGCCGAGCATGGTCGCCGCCATGATGTCGTAGCGGTACTTGGTCGAGATGAGGTCGGCTGCCTTGAGGAAGACGGCGGCGCGGTCGGCAAAGGGAAGGGACTCCCACGCCGGCTTGGCGTCGAGCGCCGCGTCAATGGCCTTTGTGATGTCGCCGGCCGAGGCCTTGGAGTAGGTCGCCACGACTGAGGCGTGGTTCGCAGGGTTGACCTGTGTGCCCGTGGAGGACGTCTTGATCTGGCGGTGGCCGTTAGCTCGTCGTCAATTGGGGATGGTAGTCGTCGGCGTTTGGGCATGGGAACTCTTCGTCCTTACCTCTTTGCCTCCAATGACAATGGGCACCTCGAGAGGCAGCTTGTTCTGCAGCTTCTCGACGGCCGCCGTCAGACCCGCGCGCTGAGCAGACCCCTTGGCGTAGTGGTGGTTGGGTTCATTGACCACCTTGGGAATCTTGAACGAGGCGAACGTTGCCATCCTCTTGGTCGTCGTCGGCACGTTGAGACGTCTGGCAGAGGCAGCTGACGCATGTCCCAGCACGGAACGGGCGGACAAGCCGGTGAGCTGACCGGCCGCGCGACGAGCGTTCATGGCGGGCAACGATCGCTGCTTGACCACGAGAAGGCGGGAGCTGGCTTTGCAAGTTGGCGTCGGACTCGGCCGTGTGGTCCGGGGCGGGGACGAAGAGCGAGGAAGCGGAACGCGAGGTGGTGGTGTGTGAGGGTGAGCTCTCGGTGGTACACAGCGACACAGTGAAACGGAACGACCTGAAGCGGGATTGGATGTCTCGTGAACTCTACGAAGCAAACAAAATTGAAGGAGGAGGAGGAGGAAAGGTTCAAGTAGGAAGTCCCTGTGGAAGAAAAAAAAAAGAAGAAGAGGAAAGAAAAAACCCAGAGCTCTCCATCCTCCACCCCTCCCTCCCTCGTGACACCATACCGGCTGCGACAGCTCGCTTTATCGCGGCCCAGAGTAAGAGAGCTTTCGGACGACTCAGGTGGTTGGCCGTGACACGCCAATGACGAAGCTCTCGCCTCGGCAGGGGGGTCCGATCTGCGATAGCGAAGCGGGACCCTTTTTTTTTGGCGGTAGCTTTTTCTTATCCGGCCAATTATCTTACTTTGCACGGATTCGAGCTTCCCCTTGCGAGCAGTGATCTACCCCAGTTTTGGAGGAACGCTGACACGGGGGTGGCCAGTCGGCAGGTCGGCTGTCGGGGGCTTGATCCGGTCTCAGCAGGTTCAATTGCTCCGCATTGCGGTGGCGCTGCCCCAAGCAAAAAAAGTCGGATGGGCATTCCGACCCGATGGTGTCCTGGTGCTGGTAACAGCTCATATTATCACGGCCGATTTCGCTCCTGTTGACTGATTCATAGGAAAGGTAAAACTAGACAAAACAGAAAGTAAGAGTCGAGGTATCTCTGATGGTGCTGGAACAGGGTCCAACCTTCCAATAAACACACGGCCAAGACATGAAATGGTGCTCGTCTCAACTCATTACCGTGCACCTGATCCCGTCCTTTTCATCTCTCCCCTTCTTGTGCACATGGGTATAACAACTCCTGACCGCACACCTACCTAACGCGCCGTCATGCCCAGCTCTTCCACTAATGACTCCGGGGCCGGCTCCTCGAGGATGTCTCGGCAGAGTGCTCCTGTTGCGGGAACGGCGCCGCCGGCGTCACAGGCCGGGTGTAGTGCAGCAACGGCACGGTGAGGCCGTACCCGTCCGTCTTGCCTTCCTTGTCGTGCTGGTCGATTTCGACGCGGATAACAATGTCGAGACTGCCGTCGTTGAGTCGGCCATGTGCAGCCGACGCTGCTCGGTGCAGCGTACCCGCGTCCACCTCGCCGGGGTGCAAAAAGTCGTGGCCGCCCTTGCCGGAGAAATTGGTCCGGACCGAGCCGTTGGTCGTGCCGTTTGTCCCGTCATTCTCGGGCTCCGCGTTGACGGCCGGGTTGTTGGGCGAGTTCTCCGTGAGAATCGCAAAGTTGCGGCTGGGCATTGTGACCTTGTTGAAACCGGGCGTCTTGTTCGAATCGCCAGGGTTCTTGTTGAAGAAGGTGAGCAGCGTCTCGTCCGTGTCGTGGTTCAGATGATGGATCTTGTTGCGCTTGGCCAGCAGGTTCGCGACAGCCGTTGGAGGAGGCTTGTTGACAATGGCGGACGACACAACATTGGCCATGTAGCGGTGGTCATTATCCGTCGCAATACCCAGCTTGGGATGGGAGTAGAAGCGACCTAGCGCAGCAAGATGAACGTCTCCGCCAAGGATGGTGATGCGGACGGAGAACTCGGCCGCGATCTTCTGCAGCCGCTCGACAAGCGCCTGGCGCTCCCTCTTGTGCGTCCTTGCCGTGTAGTGGTCGTCGAGATCGTCGAGCAAGTCAATGCTGCCATCAAACTGATTGAACAGACCGCCAGCTGGAGGAGGAGTTAGCCACTTGTATTCTTGAAACAAGCACAGCTTTCAGACTTACCAACACCGAATCGCTTGTTCAGAAGCCTGACAGGGCCCATGAGGGGACTTCTGAACACGGTTTCCAGCCAGGTCAAGCGCTTTTCACGTTAGCTTCAGCGCGTCTTGCAATCGAAATCCCTCGACTCACAGGATACGCGATCGGGATACCAAGCAGCAGAATCAAGTGCTTAAAGGGCTGGCCCGCGTCGGCCGCAGCCTGCAGCTCCTGTCTCGTGCGTTCAAAGATCTGGTCGTACGTTTCGGGGTAGTTAATTTGATGACGAGTACGCTATTCTTGTCAGTGAACCCGCATTTGTCAGGCGACCCAGGACTCTTCATACCTCAGTTCTGGCATCAATGCCCACCATCGCCACTCGCGCACCGAGCTTGCAGAAGATGTTGTGGGAGTGCTCGGCAACGTACGGCTAGTCTATGCGTCAGCTTCGTAAGGTCCAGGCAGCCGCGAGTCCGACTTACACCGTGCTTTGAGCCAACAATGTAACAATCGTCCGTCTTGCTGGGGGCCACAAACGTATCCATCAGCTGGTTGGGGTCTTCGCCTTGGCCAGGGCCAGACAAGGACTCTCCGTGATCTGCCATCGTTAGCAACGAAATCCCGTCTGCAGCTTTGCAGTTGACGTACCAGTTGTGTAAGTGGACGGCGGAGGGGGCAGGTGGTGCTGAAACAGCATGTAGTACTTGTGAGCGGTGCCTCCAATGCCCCGGAAGACGTCGCACTTCATGAACTCGTCGACGTAGGAGCCGAAGCCGTCAATGATGTCATGGTCATCCCAAATGTTCACCTGGGGGATGGTACCATTCATGCCGGCGAACGGCTCCCTCGAATACCACTTGATGTAGTTCTTCAGGTAGTAGTCGTCGCAAGCCTGGCGCAGCTTCTCGGGGAAGGGGTAGTGTCGCCTCTTGGTCGGGTTGGAGATATCTGTCCACGCGCGTAACGGGCCCGAAACACGGATGCCGTCGTTGTAGATCTGATCGCCTCCGCCAATCCTGAACAACCTAGTCAGCATCTTGCCATTCACACACCCCCTTTGATTGATAACAGGTCACTATACGTACATGACATGAAAAGGCTTCTCGCGGTGGCGTCTAGTGACATCGTTCCACAGGGCAAGGCCACTGTAGGCCTCCTCGTCGGTACCGACGCTGAAGCCGTTGCACGAGTGGAACATCATCCTCATGGACTCGTTTGTGGCAGGGACCCAGAAGTGATTGCGTTGAGGCTTCGTCTGGCTTGTGAAGCGCACGTCGTCGAACCAGTACTCCCACTTGCCCTCCTCGTGGTCCATCTCGACGTGCACGTCAAAGGCCCAAAATGTGTTGCGAGGGTCCGAATACAGGCACTCGCCTTTGACTTGTGTGCTGTCGCTGTACGACACGTAGCCCTCGAGCGCATGCGCACCGTCCGTCGTACCGACCCCGTTCGTACCATTGGTGGCGGGCGTCTCGTGGTACTGGCGTCCGTCGCTGGCGAGCTCGCGACGGAGGTTCATGGTGGGAACAAAGTTCTGCGTCTTGCCGCCGCCAGAGACGACAATGAGAGCGCTGCCACGCCAGAGCGTGCCCTCAGTGCGGCGGTAGTTGAGAAGCGGGCCGCAGACGACTTCACGGCCGTCAGAAACGCCTGCGTTTTCGACACCGTCCACATGGGCATCCTGGCGGGGCTCAATCTCCTCTTTGGCCTCGGCGGCGCCAATCATGATAGGCTTGAAGTTCCCTGCGCGGTGCTCGGCGGTCGTGGGGCGCTCAGGTTCGACGCGATCCTTGTTGAGGAAGCTGGCGAGATCGCTGGTGTTGCCGTGCGTCTCCTGCGCGTGGCGGGGCACAGCTTGGCCGGCGTGGCGTAGAAAGGCAGGGCTCTCCTGGTGGCGCCATCTGCTGGCAGAGGCGTAGGGATTCTTCTCGACATCGTCAAGCTTCTCGGCGTTGGAGGCCATGGCGAAGCAAGTATTGGTGAAGAGTGTGAGTCGGGAATTTTGGGTGGACTCGGAATGGACTCAATGACGTTATGCAGCTGTTTTAGCGCAACGAGACAACGCGTCTTGGGCTGGCCGGCCGGCTGACAGGGCTGACCACAACGAAGACCCCGACAGAATGACGCGCCGCGTCTGGTTTGCGCTGCGCTATGGGCGGGTGAAAGCTGCGAAAGCAACTCGAAGCTCGGAAAAAGATGTATCACAAATCTCGAGGACTGTTGAAGGAGAGACAAGGTTGCCAGCAAAAGAGGTTTGGGAGGAGGAAAAGGGGAGACCGGGAAAAGAGACGAGGAAAACAATTGGGCAAGCCAGCCAGCCAGAAAGATGGATGGTCAAGCTGCGAACCACCGAAACCAGGTCGTCGACACTCAGATTCGGCGGGGGAGCTAGAGCTAGTGAGCTAACAAGCTTGGGGTGGTTGCTACCAGGCTTGCCAGGGACGGAAGCTGGGTGGAAGCTCGTTGCTGGGGGCGGACGGGCTGAGAACGTGGAATTGCGACGACAGGGATTCGTCGTCGTCAGATTGCTCAGATTGCGAGGCAGCCCAGAGGGGTCAGACGGAAAGGCAAGGGTGGGGACCATCAGGCGTCTCTTGCTCGACGCTGCTGCTACGGCTGCTGCTGATGGTGCCGTCAGCCCGCGCCCAGAAGCCAGCGGCGCTCCTCAATCCAAGCTTCTGACCCGTGATGCTTGCTGGCAGCCAAGAGACATCGTCAGAGAGGACCAGGTGTTCGCCCTTGGCGCATCGTTGGCGAGGGGTAGACTGCCAGGGTGGCGAAGGATGGACGGCCAGGCCAGATCGCTAGCTTTCATTCGCTTGGCGACGATGATGTCGTCTTCAGCTACGGGGCGGCCCATGATGAAGGAAGAAGATCTGGCTGATGCTATTCACTACGAATGATGAAGGCCACGCAACACACGAACCGCAGCATGCAGGACACGACGGCAGGCGCGTTGGGCTGAGGCGTCACTGCCGGCGGAGGTGCAGGACGTGTGTGCCAGGGAAGTAACGACCTCGACGACCTACCAACTTTCCACTACGAAAACAGCATCCCGAGGCAAGTGCGAAAGCCAAGAGCCGCGGGCGCCTGCGCATCTTGAAACGGAGGGCGCCCGACATCCTTGCACGCGGCTCGTTTAGGCGTCTCCACCGGGACCCACGAGGCTATTAGCGTCCATCCCACCACTCCCCACCGTCATCGATCGGACGATGGTCGACATGCAGTCACGCAATACAATTTCAGTGACAAGCGATACGGCTTTCTTTTCTTTGACTTGCTGTTCTTGAAGACTTATTGAATGCTGCGTCCGCCATCTCACCAGTTTCAGGTCCAATTGAGTCACCAGAGTAGCGTGAGGCAGCACAAACGCGCCGACGCAACAACCCTGCCCAGAATCATGTGCATCTGTATCAACATCGTGCGTAGTGAGCAGCAAGGTTCTCTCCATAGCGAGTAACATCATCACCCCAGGCCCGCCTCTCGCCTCGTACTAGCCAGTAAGCGCACCTACGCCTCGTCCTCAGCGTCCGTATCAGGGTCCCACTCCGGCGGCGGGCGCCGAAACTTGGACCCCTCATGGCCGTGGCATCCAAGGGTTCCGTTATGGTTGTAAAGGACCTTGTCGAGGTCAATCTTGGTCTTGCGCGTGCCGCCTTTCTCGTCAGCCCTGTGGCACCGACAGGCGAGGTACTGCGTGCCGTCCTTGTAGCTGTTGGTGAGCTTGCACTTTTCGCAGCTGCCGTGGAACCTGCCGCTGTTTCCAACCGTCAGCATGGCGCTTGCATTCTGTCTGTCTGCCGCTTTTCCCCGGGGAAAGGAGGAACGGATGAGAGGCTTACTTCTCGGAGGCGACGAGGGTGCCACCGTTGTTGCCGACGCATTTGCTGAGATCAATCCTGTGATGGTGGTCAGCTGCGTGAGCCAGCACACGCACAGAGAGAGAGTAGCAGGAAAACGATGAGTCGGGTTAGAAAGGGCGAAGAAGGAGGAGCCTTACTGGGTCCAGTCATAGTCGAAGATCTCCGTCTTGTCGTTGTTGCAGTAGGTGCCGAGGATGCGGTTGTTGCGAAACTTGCAGGCGTCCCACACACACGTCTTGACGAAGCTGCCGTCGCTGGCGCCGGCGCTACTGCCAACCCAAGCGAGGACGACCATGGCGGCGAAGACGACGCGCGCGTTGGGGGCCATGTTGCTGGTGTTGCTACTGTTGAATGGGCTCGTTAGAGATGGACCAGGCGGTTCTGCTTCGTGAGGCTGTTGAAAGATCCAGAATGCAGACTGTTGTGCTTATTCGTGTTGGTGAAGTGGGCGGCGGAAGAAATTGGAAAGTCAGGTTGACTCCTCGCAACACTTGCACCAAGCATTCGGAACGTGCCTGCGCTGGACTTCCGGTGAATCACAGGTATTAAATTGGAAAGAGCACGAACGAAGTACGTGACGCAGGCTTGATTAACGAATGCGCCGTCCTCTGGATGCACTAGCCGTCTTATCCTGAGCCCTCCAAACCGCCAACAATCTTCCTGCAATCGAGGTTTGCGACTTTAGAATAGGTGCACGCCGAAATCAACCAATTTGCACCCTGGGATGGGCTTAGCAAAGTCTATACACTTACTGCAGTTGCCAGACCCATGGGCGCTCTCTTCTGAAAAGCAAGCACAATGACGCAAGAGCAAGTTGAAGCAAGTGAAGTTCAAAATATTGCAAATACTACGCTAAATGTTTGCTATGCATCCCACAAACGCCTCAACACACAATATGACAATGTTCACGCTGCAGCAGACTTCTCCTTGAGCTCCGGGCTCCCGGGTGTCTCAGCAACACCACGTCCTTCCTCACCCTCTACGGCCTTTCCCTTTCCCTGTCCCTGACGGAAGTACCCGTGAATCTCAGGCGACCAGTCGCCTTCACCGGCAGCCTCCTCTTCACCTCCAGCCTTCTCGCCGTTGCCGCCGCGCTGCTCCTCTTCCCACTCGGTCCTCAGATCACGGATCTGCGACTTGAGGTCCAGGTCGGGGTTGTATTCCTTGCCGGCGCCGCGCATCCTCTCCCAAGCCGAGAGATGCACAGGGTGCACGGCGACGCCGTGGTATTCCTTCTCGCGACCCTGGATAATGTACATCCACCGCCTCTCCTGCTCGCGCAGGTCGAGGCCCGTCGTGTCGGGTAGGAAGCCCCAGGTAAGCAGCATGCCGGCGAGGCCAAACCAGGGCACGACGTGGAACTTGGTCGGCGTGTCGATGTAATTGTACAGGACACTTGCGAGGAGAGCACCGGCCTTGCCGATGCAGGCGGAGAAGCCGTGGGCCGAAGCGCGGACGGGCGTGGGGAACACTTCACCGGCCACGAGGAATGTGACGCTGTTGGGGCCGAACTGGTTGAAGAAGGAGGAGAGGAAGTACATGGCCTGGAAGGCGTGGATGCCGGCGGGGGAGGTGTAGTAGTCGTAGTTGAACGCAGGAATGACGAACATGATGAAGCACATGAAGAAGCCGACCTGCTGCATCGTCTTGCGGCCGTAAAGCTTGTTGTCGATGAGGAGACTGGCGAGGTAGTATCCCGCAAGGGAGACAACAACATTGATGAGGTTCCAAGTCCACTTCTCCATCAGACTGTTGGGGTTGGAGGAGATGACCGAGATGAACTGGCCCTGGAAGAGCTTGTTGCCGTAGAAGAAGACATCGTGCAGAACCAGGTACCGGCGGTGGCGAGCAGGCGGCCGCCAAAGTTGCTGCAACAGGCGCGCAGCGCGGTGACGTCGTAGCCGGTGACGGAGACGCCGGCACGCTGCTTCGCGAGGGCGAGCTGGCGGTTGGCACGGGGCATCTTCCAGGTACGGTAGTAGACGAGCCACAGGGTGCCGATGGCGGGCAAGGCAAAGGAGATGCGGAAGGTGAACTGGGCGGCCGACTCGGAGTAGGGCCCGGCGCCCTTGCCCTCGTTGAAGATGGCGAGAAGGGCAATGAGGACAACCTGGTTGAAGAACTGACCCCAGCCCTGCATGAGGAAGGCCATGGTGACGCGACGGCCGCGATGGAGACGATCCTCACGCGTTGAGAGACGGCCAGCGGCGACGGCAGACTCCATGGAAGAGGTGGCGGTGATGGGGTATTCGCCCCCGACGCCGAGGCCGTAGAAGAAGAGAGACCAGGCGTAGAAGATGACCCAACCCTGCAGCGTGGCGGCCCAGGAGCCTGTGAGCATGAGAAGACCGACAAACATGATGAGAGCGTCCTGAATGAGACCCCATCGACGGCCGATCCAGTCTCCGATAATCTGCGAGCCAGCGTTAGCATTGGAGAGGACCTCGAAGTACAAGAGGATTCAACTTACACCAACGACGACCTGACCGATCATGATACCGACAATCTCGAGATAGGTGACCGAGGCGACCCAGTTGCTGGCGCACGCCGTTCCAGACGAACCCCAGCACTCGGGCCACACGGCGTGGAAGAGCGGCTCCAAGTTTCCAATGGAGAACAGGACGTAACCCTCAAGACCGAGACCGGCGCCGGGCAGGATGGCGTTGCGGAAGTACCAGCCCACGGGCGAGAGGGGATCCTTCTTCATCATTTGGCCGGTGGCTTTGAGCTCGCTGGCGGCCTCCTCGCGATCGACCTTGGTCACGAAAGCGATGCGCTGACGGAGGGGCAAATCGGCCCAGTAGACGCCCTCGGGCGTGTAAGAATCATCGGGGCGGGTGATGTGGGCGAAGATGCGGCGCTCGTGTTCGGTGGTGTGTTCGCGGGGGAAATCATCGTGTTCGTCACCCGTCTCAGGGCCGTGAGGGACGGGGATCTCGCCGATACGAGGATCGTGGTGTTCCTGGTGGCGGAGGAGTTCAGCCATGGCGGGCTGCCCGTGTAGTGGACGTTGGCTGTGGGCCTGGAGAACCGTTTCGACGTTGCAACGGTGCGGTGGGTGCTAGGTTGTGGCAAGGAGGAGGATGGTGAAGAAGAAGGAAAAGTAGTGGCGTCAATGGCTTGCAGAAGCCAGGGAGCACTACGAACGAGGAGGCAACGGTTGAGGGAGGGAGGGAGACGAGAGAGGGGAGGGGGAAGAGCGTGAGAAAAGAAGGGAGTAGACACCCGAGAGCAGAGGGCAGGATCAAAGGGTGACTTAACCTTCTTGAGATGTTCCTGGGGAAAGCAAAAGTCGCTTTCAGCAGCCAGCTCCTGCTTTTCCAGCTTTGACACGATTTTATGACCTTTTGGGCCCAGGCAGTCCGCCCCCCGCCGCCATCAGAGGGGCGTGCGCGCCATCTGGCCATCTCCCCACTCTCTCTCTCTCATGGATCTAGGAAGGTGGGTGGGCAAAAAAAAAAAAATAGAATAGAGATGGCCCAGCCCGTCCAGGGTCCATCCGGCGGCACCTCTGCTCCAGAGAGACATACTCACACACACAATAAGAACTAGCCTGGGCGAACATCCCAACCAGACGGCCGGGGACGTGTAGATTGAGCACGCTGTCGCGGTAGTGGACCGGCGATTGGCAGACGAAGATCCAGGTTGAGAGACAAGGCTACCTGACCCTGGATTAGCACTGTTGGTGCTGCACAAAACCGGCTGACGAGTTTGGGTACAAGTAGAGACCAGTCGGCAGCGCGGCGAGTAAGGTCCTTCACTTGAGGCCGGCGATTGCCCCACTTGGGCGAAAGAAGAACCGACTTCCGCTTTACCGCGTGAAATCAAGGGACGAGTGAAGACGAAAAAAAATAGATGGGCACTTTTACTTACCTTCCTCAGGGCCAGAGACGGGCCAGAGACACAAGCAAAGAAAGGACCACCATTCCACACCCCCCAATTGAGTTCCTCGTACGTCACTCCGCCCCGCCGCCGCTCGTTGGTCGCGTGCCGTCTTTCCCAGAACAATCCACACAGCATCCCAGATCCCACCCTCGTGCGTCCTGGCCCCTCCCCCATCGGCCGAGAGCGACGTCGACTCAAGCTTTTATCTCCGGCTGCAGAGGTCATCAGATTGGCCAATCATGTTGCCGAAACAAGAAACGTGCTCGATCCATTGCCTGTCAGTGAACCCGCTCCATCCGCCTTGCATCTTGTCGGTCGTCTTTCCTCGGCCCAAGTAATACGACAAGGGGGTAAAAACGCGTCGACAGAAGACGCCGAATCTGCCATGCAGCTTTCTGTTCTGCTCCCGCCCACATGCCAAGAAGGCCAAGCCGGGAATCCGCATGACGCCTTGGCATCGACAGGCCGCTGCCGATCAGGGCTGATGCCCCCTCCTTCTCGGAATGAGGCCGCGCTGCGCCACACCATCTGAATTCACCAGTCACACCCGCTCCATTCTGCTGCGCTGCTGCCCTTCCACCACGCGCGTCGGTAGCATTCAATTCACCGACATCATCAGCAGTGAGTCAAAAGGGGTTCAATTTTGTGACTCCTTCAAGCCTTTTCTTTCCGTGCACCGTGGAATGATCAGCACGTGGCCCCCCAGAAACCTTGCTGGCACTGCTTCCGCTTGTCCCAACTGTCTGACGATGACCCACCCTATGGTCGGATCAAACCGCCTGCGCCTCCGTTCCTCTTTCTCCCAAGTATACACAAAGAACAAATGAAATCCCTAAGAACGACCGAGCGTGGTCTTGTTGAAGATATGTGTAGTGTTGTTGTTTGCTAGAGTACGAGTGTCCATAACGAATGATGTGCAGAGGAATCGTACTCGAGAGTGGCGCTTGATTGTTGGCTTCCAGAGTCGAAGGTTTTTTTTGTTTTCGGTTGCATCTCCACGTTGCTTGGCTTGGATCGCAAATATCAAACGGAAAGAAGAGAAGAGAGGGTGAAACAGAGAAAAAAAAACCGAGATAAAAAGATGAAGAGACACAAAAAGAAGAAGAACGATCCTCCCCTCACCCGTCTCAGAGAACGCCTTTCACATGTCGTTCTCGCGGGGCCACAAACCATGCGAGCTGATTGCAGTCTGCCTCGCGCCGGTTCGTCTGCCCACCCCTAAACGCCTCGCTTGGAAACATGGAAATAGGGAAAGAAAAACAAAAGAAAGAAAAAGTGTACAGATTCAGCAGTCTGTCCGCCAGAGCTGCCCTCACGCAGTCAACCGGTGCCCGCTCGCCATTCGACATGATTTTTATCCCATGAGTGGTCCCGTCTTTTCTGTCGGCCGTGGTGTTGGCTCGCCTTCTTCCCCGCTGGACCCACGTTGCACAGCGTTTGGCCGCGGCGTCTCGTCAATCCCAGGCGGCGTAGTGCTACCTGCCAACCCTGCCGTGTTGGGTGGCGTTGTCTGCGACGTCAAACCCGGCACCGCGTCGAGCGGCGGACCTGCCAGCTCCTTGGATGGTGTCACCACCTGTGTGATTGGTTCTGGGAGACTCTCTGACCCCAGCGCAACGCTATCGTGGCTGTCGGCGCGCATCATCTCGATTCCAAGCTTCGAACTCGGTAGCAGCGGCTTGACTCGGAAGGGCTTACTTTCGCGCGCAAGACCCAGCTCGTCGTCTTCATCGTCCGCCGAGTCGGTCCCTTCAGTTGTGCGCTTATCGACTCCCTCCTTTTTGACTCTTGGCTTCTCGCCCAGTCGTTGCGGCGGCACGGGCTTCAAGGATTGTTCGATTTGAGCGGGTGCCGAATGCTGCGTGAGCAAGTGCGGATGAGCCTTGTGAGACTCATTGGCTGTGAGGAGCTCCTCTTCGCGAATGCCCAGGCCCCCGCCATCCCATTCACCTGTAGCCTTGCGACTGATGACAACGGGAACCTCATCGGTGATCACCGACTCCGAGTCTCCAAACATACTGGAACTGATCGAGTCTTCCCGGCTTGAGGTGACCACACTACTGCCCGGTTGACCTGCGAACAGGGACGAGCTCGATGTTGGGCTGTCGTCGAAGCGCGAGTTGGCTCTGCGCAGGCCCGATGGTGCAGGGTGAGGCAGGAGTAGAGGCTGGCTCTGACCTGGTGACTGGGGCTTCCATCGGCAGAGATTCTTCAACACCTCCGACAGTTTTGAGCTTGAGATCGGCTTCTCGATCAGCGAGTCGAAATAGTGCGGTGCCTGCAACTCCTTCAGATACGCTGTAATAGCGACAATAGGGGTGTGTGAGTTCGTATTCTTCGTCTCTCGAATCATCCGTGCAACATCTGCGCCGTTGATTTGTGGCAATCGGTACTCGAGGAAGATGATGTCAAACTTGATATCACTCATCGAGTAACGTACTGCTTCAGATCCGTTAGAGACTGAAATGGTGCGGCAACGCAACTTTTCCAAGAGTTTCTCCATGACCATGCGTGAGACTGGGTGATCTTCACAAATCAGCACGTCCAGTGGCCTGAACATCGGGCCGTCATCAAAGGCAATCTGTGAGAGGCGACGGGAACTTTGCCTACGGCGCTGTACACGCAACAGAGCACTGTGCTTTTCACCCTCATTGTCGGAGGATGACGGTGACATGTCGAAGACTTGACTGCGCCTGTTGCGATGGTGTGAGAGCACGTCGGATGTGATCGGGCTGCCCTCCTGCGATTGAGAGCCAACGGTCAAGGAGCGGGATCGTCCAGTAGATGAAGAGCTCAATTGTCTCGGCGTTGCCATCAACTTTTGCGGGGACAATGCCAATGGGGGAGGCGCCTGGCCCCGACCCTTCACAGGTGATGCTGATAAAGACGTTGCAGCCTTCTGCAGGCTTGGAGGCACCCTGGGGATGTCGATCGCCCCGTTGCACTGAGGTGAAGTGATCGATTGCTGCGAGAGGCCGGAGGATGTACTCGATGCCTTGCGTCGTCCTTCCCCTTGTTGTCCAGTCACAAAGGACACCAAGAGCGGCGAGGATGGCTGAGACGCTCGGCTGGGCGACGAGTTGGCCACGCTCAGTCCAGAGGGCGATTGTGGCCTGGCTTTGGCGTTCGAAATTGTTCTCTGCACAGGCATTGACATGACCGGGCTGCCCTCCAAGCCTGTCGAACCTCCGGGCGAGGTAACGCTACCCCCCGGGCTAGTAGAGGGTTTGTTTTGCGAGGCCAAGGCTTCGGCGCGCAGCTTCTGGATGACGTCCTTGTTGGCCTTCTCCAAAACCGGCAAGTTCTTGAAGGCGAACGAGCCGAAATCATCCGCCACAACCGGTTCGCTGAGGCGTCGGGTCTTCAGATCTCGAACGTGAGGTGGTATGTGAAGGGGCATAAGTCCACGTTTTATCGAGTTGACCTGTGATCGCACGCGGGATAGAGCATCGTGAGGACGATCAGGGTAGTCCGATCCTGCTGCAGACGAAGGCGGAGAGGTTTGATCCTCCATCTCCTCTGCGAATGACTGCAGAACAGCACCGCGAGCGTCGAAGTACTCCGTGTCTTCTGGGTCCTCAGTTTGTGGCACAAACTGAGCCTCATCCTCAACCAAGGTGTCCCAGTTGATGCCGTTGAACCAAGGGTGGCTCCGGATCTCCTCACCACCGGACTGGAATTTGTCCTCCAAATTAGATCCAAGTCTCTTAGAGGGCTCCATACAGAGCAGCTTGTTAATAAGATCCTTAGCCTCGTCCGATATCTCGCATTCCGTCTCGTCTGGCCATTGTATCTTGCGTGCCAGAATATTCTCAAATACGTGCTCAGCCTCACCAGCATGGAAGGGCGGAAATCCGTACATGAATTCGAACATGATGCAGCCGACCGACCACCAGTCACTTGTTTCATCTTGCTTCTCTCCGTTGATCGTCTCAGGCGCAAGATAATCAGGCGTGCCGACGAAACGCCTGTTAGTGTCCTCTGGATCGAACAAGGCCATGGGAGGGGGCATCATGCTGTTTTGCGGAGGTGTACTCTTCTTCAAGGTATCCAGGTTTGACTGGGATTGAGATTGCAGGCTTGACTGCTTTGGAAAGGAGTTTGCCTCAGGAAAGCTTGCAGCGTCGCTGTCTGGCCGGGTATCCACCGGCGATTTGGCATACGGCATGATAGCGCTACTTGACTCTGCGTCGTTGAGCGAGAATGACTGCAACATGTTCGCGAGAGCTTCGCTGCCGCCACTGTCGCTTCGATGACTGGATACCCGGCGAGTTTCTTGCTGTGGGTTGCCGAGGCTGAAATACGATGGTTGGCCGAGGCCGAGACTGGCTCCCACGTCAGGTGTGGACTGAGGGGTCAGGTTAGGCGACGGCGAGTTCCCATGAAGGTCCAGTGAAGTCGAGCGGGAGGAGGCCATGGAAGCCGAGCGAGCAAACGGGCCCTGCTTCAAGAGGTCCGGGGTGGGGTCGCTATTTTCGCTATTGAGGGCTCGCTTCTGCCTGCCTACGAGACCCATGCGCGAAAGGCCAAAATCAGTCAGCTTGAGGTGACCTTTCTGGTCAATGAGTAGGTTGTCAGGCTTCAAATCGCGATGAATGATGTCTCGACTGTGGAGATGCTCTACGCCTAGTATGACCTCGCCCAAGTACTTCTTGGCCCAGTCCTCAGGCAAACCTCCAAGGACCTTGATCAAAGAGGCACAGTCTCCGCCGTTGAGATATTCCATCACCAGGTAGAGATAGTCTTTGCTTGAAAATGTCCAGTAGAGCTTGGCAACGAATTCGCTCTGCCCTTGCCACATGAGAATTGCGCGCTCGGCCTTGACGTTTCCGACTTGATTCTTGGCAACCATGTCTGCTTTTTTGAGCACCTTGATGGCAAAGTATTCGCCCGTCGACTTCTTCTTTGACAGATACACGCTTCCAAACGCGCCTTTGCTGATGGGCTTGATAATCTCGAAGTCTTTGATAGAGGGCGGCGCGGGTCGGGCTTGGGGAGGAGGGTTGTGAGCTCCCAAGCGAGGTGATGGAGGAGGCTTCATGGCAAACTCAGACATGGCGGCAGATGACTGGCGTCGATGATGGTGAATTGCGGCCACAGCCGGGGAGGAGAATTCGCTGCCCGGCATCATGGGGGATGCCTCAGGAGAAGCGATGCCATCATGTCCAAACACGAAGTTCCGGGGTTTGTTGATGCGGAGTGGCGATGACGGCTGCGTTGCGCGCGAGGGAGACTCCTGTCGTCGAGGCGAAGAGGTCCCTGGGAGGATGAGACTTCGACGATGATGCTGACGCGAGCTTGCCGCACGGCGAAGGTCGCCGAATTCGGATATGGGCGAGTCTGTTCGCGGTGCTTGCCGCGATGCCAGCGACGACGATCGGATGCTGCCGTCACTATCGCCAGTATCGCTCTCAAACATGATGGAGCCGCGTCTCGAGTCACGAGCTGTGGCCTTGTTGGCTAGACCGCCAAAGTTGGATTTGGGTGTAGGGCACTCCTTGGGGCTGCTCGATCTCGTGGAACCCACAAATGACACTGGCCGAGTGTAGTCGGCATTCTCGCCGAGCGATACCTGCTGAAGTGCAGCGGCCAGTGCAGACGTGTTGTCTGTGGGGTCCTGCTGGAAGAATGATGGCTCTTCGATAGCGGGCGTGATCTCCTGGTCTTCTTCCTCCGCTTCGTCCTCAGTGGAATCGCTCAGACGTCCAGAAGCGATACGAGCTGCCTTCCGCATGGCCTCATCAATGCAATCCTGCACAATGACGGCGAATTCGACCCTGATGCGTTCCGCATACTCGATGATTTTCCGGTGCCGAAAAACAGCTTCAACTTTTGCCTTGGCAGCCTTCTCCGTATCAGCGCAAAGCAGGGCCAGTCCTGTCTCCTGTTCCAGCGTGTTTGTGCTCGGCGACTGCCAGTGCATGACCTGAGAGATGCGCGATTCGGATTGCGGCGACTGCGTTCGGAGCTCCCCAGGTGCATGAGAGGACGACTCCTTGATGGCTGGCGTGCTTACTTCTATGGCCGTGTCACAAAGGTCCACCAAGAGTTCCACGATTCTGGCCTGTGGACGGCGGATGGCAAACGAGCGAGCCCTGGCATGACCAAAGCCGCCCGTGCCAGACCGGTCTCTCGACTGAGACACTGATGTGCCCGGCGACGACTGGCTCGAAGGAGGTGGTCCGATGGCCAGGCCCTTGTACTCGGCGAGGGGAAGCGACGGTTGTTCACCTGTCAAGGAGCGACTCTTCCTGGCCTCTAATGCGTCGAGGACCTTGACAATGGCATGTCGATGTTCTGTGAGGTTCTCCTGAGCCATTTGTACGTCCATCTCGGCCCTGTGCTCCTGCAAACACAGATCTGTGTGCTTCTCGAACCACCAGGGCGAGATTTGACGTTCGCATATGCGACACAAGACTGGCAGTGGTGGTGGGTGGTTCTCGGGATCTTCTACGCCAGACTCGGCGAGCTGGGTCAGGTAGCTGGCGAGGACCTCAGCCCCGGATCCCAAGCTGTCGACAATGACGGCGGGTAGGTCAATTTGGATTTCGCGGGGCGCGATCCAGGGTCGAATCATCCACATAGTCTAAACGGAAGCGGTGCATCAGTAAAAGCGTTGCCACGAATGCAAGGGGGTCGTGGTCTCACATGGCTCTCTCCTCCCGACACCACGTCGTACACCATAATGCCTTGGGCCTCCAGCTCAATGGCGTGTGCGGGGCGCTCTTCAGGCGAGCCTTGAGGATCCTGGAGGTCGTCGATCGACAACAGTCGCGACAGGGGGCCTGCATGAACGGCGAAGCGAACCCTTTGGCTGCGCGAGTCGTCGGATCTCATGGCCTCGGCAACGTCTAAGAAGACACTCTTGTTGTCACCGAGGATCAGGTCGCTGATGCTTGTGCCCGGAACAGAGGTTGCCGTGGTCCCGATGACCTCAGACCACGAGGGACTGACCCATCGTATCGTGCCGTCGAGGTTGAGGTCCATGATGACATTGAGCGTCTGCTCGGCAGCCTCCCGAAGCTCCTCTCGTTCCTCTCTGATGTCTTCGGAAAATGTCCGCTCCATGACCCCAGCCGACTGTGCTCGGAGAGAGGTCACAGCTGGCGGGGCCAACATGTTGCTGGCATCTTTGCTGTCCATTGTTGAGAGTGACCAGGTTTATTTTGCAGGGTCGTCGATACCATTGGCCGGGTCGTACCTTCTCGGCACTTCAAGGCGAAGTCACAGAAGCAGCTTCGACTTGATAGCGTGTTCGATGGTATACAGTCGGGACGCGTCCGAGGCGAGCTCTGGGTCGGTCGTCCAGTGGTTCACCCGTTCCGACGGGGATGTTGTAGCCAGAAGTCTGGCAGGCGGCCAGAACTACAGGTTGGCAAGACCCCCCGACATATCGATGAAGGGAGGGAAGTGGTCTGGCTCGAACGGGCGAGATTCTTGGACCTCACCGTGGACGACGAGGCGCGGGCTCGGGGCTCGGGTGTCGGGTGATGGGATGTGCGTGATCGGGAGTAGGCAGGTCGGAGATCAGCCGTCGTTGGGCGCGCTGCAGGTGGACGAGGAGAACGTCGTTTCTGCCTCAGTAACCGCACGATAGCAGGGATCCGAGACAGAAGACAGTCGCTGACCGGTCGGCTCGCAGCAGCAGTCGGCAAAAGAAGAAAAGAAAAAGTAAAGAATCGACGTCCTTCGTAGGGGCGGGACAAGGTGCGAATTCCGAAGTGAAGAAGAGAAGAACCGTGCGATGCGTGACGAGGAGTAGCCGTGCCGTTGACTCAATTCCTGTCTAGCCGATTGACTTGGCAGATGCGGACGAAAAGATAAGAGGCGGCAAGGCACAGACTCTGAAGGGACGACTGAAGGGGTGCGGATGTTTTTCTCAGGCCAGGAAACAGGGCGAAGAGAAAGTTCACGCCAGGGTTGTTGACTGCCTCTTGGATCCAGGCAAGTTGTGTTGGACGGGGCGGAAGGCACACAATAGGTGGTGGGCAGAACACCACTGAAGCATGGGGTAGGTGGGTTCACTTGCACTTGCACCCGTACTGTGAGTGTGAGGTAAGCTAGGTAACTCGGCTCTATCATCAATAATTAACCAGCACCTCGCAGCTAGCATCTAGCACCACCACGACCACCACCATCCTTTGGCTAGAGGCCGGGACGAAACGGCAGCGCTGGCACTCACTGGCTTCGCCTTACTGACATTAGGTAGGTACCCACCTCGTTCAGTCACCCCCCATCACAGTGCCTGTGGGGGGAAGCCGTCTGTTGGCGGTGTCTACAGTGTGAGCAGCCGCGGTATGAGCGGGGAAGGAGCATATTTCCACCCAATGAGAAGACGGAGGCTGCTGCGACACCTGGTAGCGGTACATGCATGACACGCCCATCTCTTATGCAATCCTCCGTACCCATACCAGATGCAGCTTAGTCGCTGCGCCTTTGCCTGGATCGCTACCATGCAAGGGGATATAGATGGGCAGACTGTGCCAGTCCCCAGTCCAGTCGACCCCATTTTCTTCTCGCACGGAGGTTGTGTTGTTTATTATCTCCCCATCGTCGAATGTTTGTATACAAGAGGCAATAGCCTTGCAAGAGCACTTGCGCAGTCTATGTGAAACCGTAGAAACGAGCCTGGGATGCAAAGGACCTGAGCCACTGATTTTGCTTTGTTTCGCTTTGCTTTCCCTTCTGCTGACAGGCAAGTCGCATATGGGGTCTGGTCTGCGTCAAGCACTCAAAGAAGGTCCGTGAAGGAAACAGACAAAAAGGAAGGGAAACGCCCAGGGTACAGGGCAAACAATCCCCGTCCCTCGAGTCCCTTCCGCGAAAAGAGACCGTGTTGGCTTGGACGCCAGGCAGGCTGGTGCTCGCAAGATATCGTGTGTCTCTCTGTTCTCCCTCCACGTCACCCAACCCAGACCACTGTGTCGTGAACTTCATGTGGATGAATACGTGGTATGGCTTGGGTGGCAGCTCCTCCATCCCCTCTCTCTTCGCCTGTCCCGTCGCCAGCCACACACACACGCACCCCCAAATCCAGAAGAACATGCCAATCGAAAGTCTGGGCAGCATCCGACCCTCATAAGATTGTGGTCAGAAAGTTCACCATCGCATGGCAAAGCCTCCCACCCCCAAAGAGCCCCTTCGGAGAATCTGCATGACCGATAGTACTCCATGAGTTGCCATCGGTCTGTGAGAGAGACCCCTTGGGACAGATCGACCACCAAAGCATCGATTCCTTGGCCCCGCCATCGTGCACACCCCCCCATCCGTGGCCTCTCGCCTTTCTCATGCTGCCGTCACTGCAGACATTGGACGCATCCTCGGTTTATCGAGGCCACCCCCAGATAGAAAGACCACCAAAATGTCGAAAAAGGACCCTCCAAGGTCTCGCTGACTACTAGGCTGCGCCGGCAGAGCCGTCGTGGCCAACGCCATCCTGGCCAGGCGGCATCCTTCTGCTGCATGCCGAAGCCCTCTAGCCCCAAAGTTTACGTCAGGTTGTAGTGGTTTCTCAACCCCTTGGCCGTGTCGACGAACCCGAGCGTAGACCTCGACACCCTATCGTACATGTAGCTTGCCTTGCCATTTTTACTCTCCCGCTTGTTCCCGCTTGTCGTAGGCTGGAACGTCTCATTCGACTCTCATTCGACAGCGCTCTGCCCATGAGCACCAAGCCGATGTACATGCACACGCCGTGGGTCCTGTAGCACGTTCTGCAAGCATACTGGTGTCGTTGGTTCTTGTGCATGTGCGTGTGTGCATGCGACTGTGCTCCTGTTGAAGTATCTAGGTACCCAAGCACTCTCCTTACAACCTCTCCCCCGCACATCACCATCACGGCACCACGGCATCTTCCATCAGACCCCCAATACCCATCAATGGTCGGATGCGGGTTCCTATAGACTGCCATCTGGTTTCGATGTGCTTGTGACGCATGCCTCTCTTTGCTTCGATTCACTTCCATCATGACGCGGCAAACCCGGACACAAACGTACGAAGCCACATGGTTTGATTCATCCGCCATGGTCAAGACACAGTCGCTGCCTGTCATACTTGCTCACCTGCAACATCCATCGGCAGCCATCCAGCACGTCCGTCTCGCATTCGCACCTACAATAGGTGCGCCGTCGCATTGTCAAGGACATGGCTTGTTCGGATCGGGGAAACGCAACCCGCCTCAGCGATATCGGGTTGCCAAGTCATCATTTTGAGGGGGGGGGGACTCGATCGCCAACCAATGCAGTAAGTAACAGCCACCGGGCACAGGCCAGGTCATGTCAGGGAAGGTGGGTGAGTGAAGTGCGAGATGTGAGGTGAGGTGCGCTGAAGAAAGCCAGCCATTCATGGCATCACAGCCACTACTGACTTCATGCAAATGCGACCTACCTCCTCCCTATTGACTGTTGCATCACTGAGAACACAGGGTCGAAGGACTACATTTGTGTTTCGTCAAGATGACAGTCTTCCAAGTTTATCTTTCGTTGCTGGCTGTGCCGCAACTCCGTTTCCACGACAAACCTTGACAAATCGAAGAGAAGAGCGCCGCCGATGACAAAAGATCACGAACATCAATGCTCATGCTCCGCCATCATAGGGATGCATCCTGGTGGCTCTCTGCCCGACGCAACGCAAGGAGTCACAGTCCACGACTCTGTAGTTGCATTCCCAGTCCTTGAAGATCGCCCGCAAACTTGTATCGATGGCAGATTGCAACGAGACTGACGCTGCAATGTCCTGATTATGCCATCGCACACTGGAAAGGTTCTGGTCGAGGGTCTCAGCTAAAACCATAGACATCATGTCAGCCCCCCCTGTTCCGTGACGATTACACAACCGCAACGGCCGTTGACAATCGTGGAACGCGAGAGGCGCCGTTGCTATCACCAAAACCCAGAATCTGTCAGCCCATCGAAAAAAAAACATGCTCCGCCCGCTGTTGCAACAAGCACCCTGTAATCATCGGCGCACTCGATCGACCATGGCTCGTCGCCCAGCATGTCCTCACACCACCATCTCACGAGCCGTGTTCTAAGCCACCACCCTGCACCTCTGCCTACCATCTGATTTTCTACGGCAACGCCATCGCATGCAGCTCGTGCATTGGCAATGGCACGCCACTGTCAGGTAAGTCAATCTTGCAAGGTTGTCTGCCAGCTGCAGACGTGGCTGTCGAGGGTGTTGGTCCTTGCGACCCCATGATGTCCTCATGAATGCATCCCAGTTGCGTCTGGCCAATCGGGGAAGCTATGACGAGAGCAGAGGCTTTAGTCATTGCACCTCTGTTTGGAGCACCCAATCGACGCATCCCAGGCCGAGATGCGCGACGCAAGATCCAACCTCGCTCGCTTGTCCCCGTGCCCCGAGGGAATTGGACGCTGCCATCCTCCTTCTTGACCGCCATCCCTCATCGTACCTGCGGAAAGCCGGTCTAGCTGAATGCCTGCAGCTTCGCTTCACTCTCTGTCCAGCAACCTGTGCCGCTTGGCTCGAGTTTCGACACCACGGTGACCGACACGCAGTCACAACCTCGCACGGGATGTGCTTTGGGGTACTTTACCCACCCTCGATCTGTTGTTGGCTTCCTCATCAAGAGCCTAAACCATGAAACCGAGACTCAGCAGCACCACAGCCCCCTGTGACATGGTGTCGACTACTGCGCCTGCCGACGTCTAAGGCTCAGCCGCTGTGAGCCTGCGGCAGCGCTAGGCTTGTTCCCCCTCAGTGCTTGGGCAAGCCAGCTCCTCCACCATTCCACTTTCGTCGCCAACTCGAGTAACGTGATCACTCCTGAACGTTGTTCGCGAGTCAAGATGCGCGACTCCAGACTATCCCATTGGAAACTCAATTCCCTTCTCAACTGCGGTTTGTGGGTACAGCTGGCAGTCTGGCGGAGAGCATGCCACAGACGCAGGCGGGCAAAACTCCTGACAGCTTTTCTGCGTTTCTCCCGTCCGTACGGACAAGCTGCTTCGTTCATGGTCTCGCGATTCGATCGGGTTTACCTAGACCTCCCATTTCCCTCCGTCCGGGTGATCAACTAGTTGCCAATTCAGTGCTAAATCGCCGGACCTGTCTTGAGAGACGCTTCCCCCCCCAAGATCTGCGCCGTTGAGATCGGCATGCCTTCGGTAATAGAGGGTCAGGTATAATGGTGGCTGGCCCGGCTGCCCACAACATGGGAGCGTCCCCGCCGTTTCGTGTAACAGCGCTGAGGCCTGACTTTGCCTTGGAGCCATGGACTGAAGTAGTGATGGGTCGTCACCCGACATCTCGTGCCAGAACTCCTCTGCTGGATCGGCTTCAAGCTTCAGGAGTTCGGGCAGCCGATCACGGGATTGTTCGCTCAAAAATAAAGAGCCCCTCGACAGTGGCACAATGGTGGTCGATCGCGACTGCGCCATGACGAACAGCACAGAACCTCGTCACCTGGATACGTGCGAACCTACAAGACCTGCAAAGACGAACAGATCAATTGGCCCAGTGTTGAGGATCTGCCTATCCATCATTCCATAACGTTATGCGGGGGGAGGGGGGGCTCTCCCTGGAAGTGCCAGTATATTGGATCGGCACGCCCTCTTGGGAACTGCTTCTGGTACACGCAAACGGCTTCCTGCACGGTCTGAACTGCCACCAGCGATGAAAAGGTTCATGGTGTCTGGGTGTTCTGAAACGATTCGACCTATCCCTTCCCGGGTGGATTCCAGCACAGCCTCTGCCCATGACCTTTTTTTGTGAGAGTAAACATTACTGAATACTAACTTCATGGCACTTCTTTTGGGTGTGAATGTTGGGCCTGACCGCTTGGTGGCGTGGACGTTGTCACTTTACGATCTGCGGGCCAATCACCTTTGTATATCATGGTAGAGAGAAAACGGGCTTGTCCAATCCTTCGCTGATCCCAGAGGCCCCATGGAGTATGCACATGTGGCTAAGCCATCTTGTCATTGTCTTGCTATTCTGTCTTCTCTAGGGCCTGCCACACAGTTTGAATCACCTTAGGCCGGAAAGCTAGCCAGAAGCACGCATGTCCTACAATTGTGCTTGTGTTGTGACCTTTCCAGGCAACTCCTATTCTAGTGTACAGAGCCTGACAAGCAAACAAAGCCGGCTCTGCCTCCCCATCCAGCTGAGAAGACAGATTGTGTATCGTGACTTGGGTGTCAAGCACTAGGGGAGCACATTTCCTCTGCAGTGAGCCCATTTGACCTATGTGCAGGCAAGAAAGAAATAACACGAATCAACACGACCGAGCCAGCCAAAAGCATTGCCCATGCGTCTCAAGGAATGTTCTGCAGCAAGGTTCTTACACTGGCTTGACCAGAGCATCTCTAGTCAAGGTTCATGGCGCGCCGCCACTCAGTTCTCTCCTGAGCGAGGACCTCAGCATCCTTCTCCAACAGGACCTTGAATCTCGCCGCCCTGGCTTGTTGCTCGCGAATCGAAGCTGGGCTGTAGAAAGCGGCGGGGACGAGGTTGGAGGGTGCCAGCACGCGGACGAGCTCCGAGGGTTGGCTGCCCGTCAAAGGCAGCGTAGTCGTGGGGCGGATGGCGACAGGCGTAGCGGCCTTCGCGTTGGATGGAGCGATGGGGCTTTCGGTCGTGGCGGTCTTGGTCTTGCTGCCTTTGGGCCGGCCACCTTTGTTCTTGCGGACAACCTCGGCGGGAGATTCGTCAGCCGGGTCAGAGTGGCGCGTGGTATCATCGGTGGAGCCGATACGCATGGTGATGTCGGATCCGCCATGGGAGCGGCGATGTTCGCTGCTCTCTAGACGCCAGGTCTTTGTGCTGGCTTTCGGGTCGGGGGTTGCAATTTTCGGGATGGCATCACGGCCGTCAGTGGCGTAGTCTGCTGAGTGGAAAATCGGGAGGTATGGGCGCCGAGGGCCGCTTTCGTGATGCTTCCCAGCACCAGGGTCGACAGGAGCCTGGATCTTGATTCCGTTGCGAACACTCGTTGGCGTTGCTTTGTCAGAGGTCTGTTCATAGTGGCCTGGAAGCGGGACGGAAGAGATGGACTTCAGAGGAATGTCAGGCCGGGGGTAATGAGCTGGAATGGGAACAGCAGTGACCCGGCGCACCTCAGGGGCAGACTTGTCCTCCGAGTCATCGGCCTTTTTCTCAGTAGACCGACGGCGACTTTTACTGCTCTTGTGCTGCGAGGTGGCATCCTTGGTACGTTTGCGTTCCTTCTTCTTCTTACTCTTCTCCCGCTTCTTCCTGGCCTTCTTCTCAGCAGTGGATTCGACGTGCTTCTTCGAGCTTTGAAGTTGGCTGCGTGAGTAGTCCTCCTCAACGTCGCTCAAGCACTGCGCTGTGTCCTTGCTGTGTTTAGTCCTGCCACCACTGACATATTCATGGATGTCAGAATTGTGGAGTTCTTGACCCAGGCGGGATTCGGACAGACGATTCTTCTGCACCTTCTGCATGGGAACAGGAATAGGGACAGGGCTCTCGACGGTGTTGTTTTCGCCTTGCTTGAACTTCTTTGAAGACGGTTCATCGTCACCAGTATGCCTGCGCTTCGACTCGTTTTGGGCACGGCGCTTGACTGACGAATTCGCCTTGCTCAGAGCGGTGTCGTTGTTGATACTTCCCTCGTCGTCAGAGCTAGGGTCTGACGAGGACGTGGTGTCATCGTCAAGTGTGGAAACCATGCGTAGGCCAAGGTGATTCTTGAACCGCTCTCGAAGCTCGTGAAGAGAGACCATGTTGTAGTGAAGCGTTTCAGTGGGCTCAGCAAGCCATAGCTTCTCGGCCTCTGTGACTCGGCTGTTGAGCCTTTGCATCTGGTGACGCTCCGCGTCCCGGAGGTCGGAGGCCGCAAGGACGAGCTCGACCTGGGGCTCGCCGCCGTTCTGGCTCTTACTCTGAGCTGCCCGGGAGATCTGATGATCCAAGTCGTCGCGACGGCTGATAAGAGTTTCAGTATCATATGCGAGAGCCAGACGCTCCTTCCTGAGCTTTTTGGCGTTGGCTGGAGTCTTGTCGTCTTTCGGGCCAACGTTGGCATTGCCAGTCATCTTGGCATCGGGGGCCACGCGTTTGACACCCTGAAACGATTTCGACTGAGACATGGTAGAAGGTTAGGCAGCAGCCCTTACAAACTGGGAGTGGTAGCGGTAGCACGCGTAGAGTGGCGATAGTACTCTGGCGTAAATTTGCGGAAGGGGGGATGTAAGATGGAAGGTGAGAAGAGTGAAGGCGAGGATGGGAGTTGCGTTTGTCGTGGGAACTGAAGGCGACGCGGTACGTGGTGAAAGACCTCAGAGCCTTGTTGCTAAACAAGCAGGCTTGGAAAACAATGGAAGCCTACCATAGGATGATGTCGTTAAAAATCGGGCAGGTAAGTGTCAACTCAACGCCCCGGCAACCAGGCTCCTTCCTCGCCAATTCGTACATAATGTATCCGATGCCAGACAGCTACTGCAGCCAGTTTTCGGCCAGTGAGCTGTCCAACTCATCATGCCTCGGCCATCTACCTAGGTACCTATACGTACAGTAAAGAAATTGTTCGTGAAGAGTTCTGATCTGCCATATTCGCATGCATCTTTAGCAAACCATCCCACGATCACCTCGCTGCACTCTCAGGACTGAGCATAACAACAGCGATGAAGGAACCGGCATGATTTCTGTACTTTTCAAGAAGAAAGCTCGTCAAGACATGGAAGAGAAGCATGATGACCGATGCCAACAGAAGGCTTGACGAAGCATTTCGACCTTGACGGAGATGCAGGGGCGCCATCGTCACCGCTATGGACATGATGAGGAGATGGAGTTGAGCACCTGACTAAGCATAGAAGACCAAGGTGTTCCCCCGTCCCCCGCACTTGTCTCCCGTTCACTGCAGCCGCATCTGATAAAATGGTGGAGGGTGTCGCCGCCTTTGGCTGCAGTGCTCATCAGCAGGTGATCCTACTCTGGTATTGCGTGTCCATGTGACCCAGTTTGCGCTGAGATCTTGAGATAAAAGGTAATTCAGCGAATGAATCAGCCATATTTCTATGAATTCCATTCAGATAAATTGTATACTTCATCGACGTTGCATCGTCAAGTCTCGACACTGATTTGTGTCCCCTTCCCTCGAAAACGATTGCTCTTTGACCGAAGAAAAGCAGCGAGACGCTAACACAGAACAGCAAGCGGGGCCGGCCACCAAAGTGGTTACCAGCACCTGGAACCTCGGCACTGTTTGGCGGGAGCTCCCCCCCCCCCCCAGGCGTCTTCCCCGACAGCGCGGATGCCGAACCACAACTCGGAGCTGCAATAAAGACGTGATACACCCCTCTTTCTCTTTCTCAAGTCTGCCTCGGCTCGTCGTCAGCCATCTACATATCATCACAACCGCCACGCTTATCTGTTTGTCGGAGCGTGCGAACATACCTCCCTTTCCCAATCACCACCACGCCACCCCTCCCAAGAACCAGTCCACAATGAGCGGCCCCGGCGTTGGATTCGAGTATCCTCCCCAGGAGATCTCATGGCTGCAGCGCGATGTGCTGCTCTTTGCCAACACCATTGGCGCCACAGTCGATGAGCTTCACTTCCTTTACGTACGTGTGCCTCCAACAGCCAGCCAGCCAGCCTTACTGCCCTTTCGTGCCGACAGCTGCTAACAAGCCGTAGGAGCTTCACCCCAAGTTCGCCGTCTTCCCTACCTACTCCCTGATCCTCCGTAAGCTCCGACACGTCCGAAACATCCAGACGACAATCTAACAAGAAAACCCCCTTAGCCTTCAAGGGCAATTCGCAGGAAACGATCGACTTCTACGCTGCCCAAAAGGCCGTCGCTATTCCTGGCGTTCCCGAATTCGATGCCCGTCGCGTCGTCGACGGCCAGCGCAAGATTGAGTTCTTCAAACCCCTTCCCACATCCTCGGTCGGCCGCAAGTTCGAGGTCCGCACCAAGGTCCTCGGCGTCTACGACAAGGGCCGCCCCGGCACCGTCATTGAGACGCAGACAGACATTGTCGACGTCAACTCGAACGAGGTCTACTCGCGCGTCGTCGGCTCGGGCTTCTACATCGGCCAGGGCAACTGGGGCGGCCCCAAGGGTCCGGCGACGGAGAACTTCCCGCCGCCCAAGGGCAAGGCGCCCGACGCCGTGCTGACGCACCAGACCAACGCCCAGTCGGCGCTTCTGTACCGCCTCAACGGCGACTACAACCCGCTGCACGCGACGCCCGAGCCCGGCAAGAAGATGGGCTTTGGCGGCGCCATCATGCACGGCCTGTACTCGTGGAACGCGACGGCGCACGACCTGCTCAAGGCGTTCGGCGGCAGCGACCCCGCCAACATCAAGGAGTACCAGGCCCGCTTCGCAAGCCCCGTCATGCCCGGCGACAAGCTGTCGACGAGCGTCTGGAGGACTGGCGACGTCAAGGATGGCTGGGAAGAGATTCGCTTCGAGACCAAGGTTGAGGGCGGCAAGGTTTGCCTCAGCAACGGTCGTGCTCTGTTGAGGGTCGTCGGCGACGGCAAGTCGAAGCTGTAAAATGTAGCTGTGAGATTATTACAATTTTTTTTTTTTTTTTTTTTTTTAGCTGTATGCATGTCACGAGGCAAATTTGGGATGATTGACTGTTCAGCATGTTGCTGACCCTGTGCAATGGTGTGGTGCTGTGAACTGGAAATGATTTGGCCGTGATGCCGCCTGTTCGTGACGTGTGGGGCCACCTGAGCGTTGCGTGACACCTGCGAAACGAACGCTTCGTGAACGAAACCCACTCGCCCGAACTTCAGATCCTCGATTCCCATCTCACAACTCGCTGTGCTCTCATGGCCGAAACCCACCACCTCGGCCAGAGGCTTTCCTATGATGGCGCCCTGTGCACCGTCCGCTACATTGGTGACGTTGTCGGTACGACCGGCACCTGGCTCGGTGTAGAATGGGACGACCCCTCGCGCGGGAAGCACGACGGACACCACAAGGGCGTCCGCTACTTCGACTGTAACTCACCTCCCTGCACTCTGTCTGTTATCTGGTCCAGTACTACTCACGCATCTAGGCCTCTCACGATCGCGCTCTGCCGCCTCCTTCGTCCGGCCTTCCCGCCGCGCCGACAAGCCACAGAGTTTCGTCGCTGCGCTGCTCGAGAAGTATGCCACGGCGCCCATTGGCGATGGATCCAACGTGACTTCGCCCTCGCGCAACCCGGAGATTGACATCATCTTCTTCGGAAAAAAAGTTGCTGAGGAGGTGGGATTCGACAAGATCCGGCGACAGCTGTCTAAGGTTGAAGACCTGAGGATCGTCATCCTGGATGGCATGCGGATTGCGTGGGACGTCATGTTTGAGGATGGCGGTCGCGGAGTCAAAGACACCAGCCCTTGGATTTTCGAGCTGGATCTGAGTAGGAACTTGTTTGAGAGTTTTGGGACCGTCGTCAGGATCTGTCGAGAGTTGGAGGGGCTGAAGAGTCTGCGGCTCAAGTACGCTTCCACTGTCCTTTTCGCCTACGATGCCTTTCGAGAGCCATGACTGACTTGGACTCGCAGCGGCAACCGATTCCAGATTATCCACCCAGAGTCGGAACCTACGGCCAGGAGTGCCCTCGAAGCCTTCAAGGAGGTCAGGGAGCTCGAGCTCGAAGAGACCCTGCTTTCCTGGGAGAGCATCTGCGAGATCGCGTCGAATTTCCCAGTCCTCGACCGGCTCAGTGGCAGCCTCAACCACTTCACTTCAATTCCCGAGGCCAATCTTTCTACCTTGGTGTCGACTTTGACGACCGTTGACCTCGAATACAATGAATTTACCTCCCTCGCAGACATTGCCCCCCTCGCCTCCCTTAAAGCCCTCCGAATCCTGCATCTCAAGGGCAACAGCATCTCCGCCATCCGAACGCACCCGGACGCGCCGCCGCCCATCTTCGCGCCGTCACTCACCTACATTGATGTCTCTTACAACGCCATCTCCTCTTGGTCCTTCATCGACGCCCTGCCGACATCCGCACCGAGCCTCACAGCCCTCCGCCTCTCCAACAACCCCCTCTGGGCGAACCCCGTCCCCGGCGCCGCGCACCCCGCAGGAGACGATCACGACGCCGCCGCCAGGACAACGGACGAGGCGCACATGATCACAACGGCCCGCCTCCCCTCGCTCAAGACGCTCAACTTTGCCACCATCACGCCCCAGGACAGGACGAACGCCGAGCTCTTCTACCTCTCGCGCATCGCAAAGCAGCTCGCCGCCGCGCCGGAGGAGGACGAGGCCCGCGTGCTGGAGCAGCACCCGCTGTACGCGGCGCTGTGCGCCGCCTACGGCGAGCCCGACATTGTGCGCCGCGACGAGGTGGACCCGTCCTTCCTGGAGGCGAGGCTCGTGCGCGTGCTGTTTGTGCCCGGCGCTGGCGTGGCGGCGCAGAAGACGGGGACGGAGACGGAGACGGAGATCCCCAAGTCGTTTGATGTGTACGCTGTCAAGGCGATTGCGGGCCGCATGTTTGCGGTGCCGCCGCTGGCGATCAGGCTCGTGTGGGAGACGGGGGAGTGGGATCCTGTCGGCGGGTTTGACGAGGAGCTCGGCGATAGCAGTGATGAGGAGGACGAGGGCCTGGAGGCCGACCTGGCGGTGGAGATTGAGGCGGCCAAGGGGTTTGGAGAGGATGTTGAGCTGAGGAAGGGGGGCCGGTGGGTGAAGAGGGAGGTTGAGCTAGCGGACGGGCCCCGGCAGTTGGGGTTCTGTGTTGATGGGCTGTCAGCAAGGATACGGGTGGAAACTCGGCAATAGAGCGTCTGTTTGGTTTGCTCCCTGCTGGAAGCGGCTCACCGTACATGATGGCGGAAAACTTCATGGTGGCACAACCGGGAACAAACTTGAATGATGATTATAAAATGCGTCTGCCGGCTCTGCCGTGGCGCAGAGAAGGGCGGTTTACTTCCTTGAATTTTCTTGATCATGCTCGCTGGAGGCTGTATATTTTAGACTTGTTCATGCTATTCCAATCAGACACGATAAGGACATCATGTCCAACGCAGAGCCTCGCAGGGCCCCATGGCATCGTCGACCCAGGGTTGGCCTCCGCCACTCGAAGCACAACCCACGAAACGCGGCTGTCTCCAATGGGGCTGTCTTCGACTTGACACCCGATACTCGAACAGACAAAGCCCACAACAAACCAAAAACGACACACGCTGCAAGTCACCAGGCTCAAGACCGCAAGGCATCTCTCGAGACCCCCGTACTACAAAAGCCGCCCTCTCGGCAGCCCACACCGACCCTTTGCAATAAGCCCGTGCCGGGAATCATCGGCATAAAATCTGCTCTTGAGGAGGATGAGGGCCTCGATATCGACGACGAGGCTCCGTCCCACGTACTTTCTCATGCGCCCTGGGCCAGGCCACACCCGATTCATCGTGCCGCTGATCCCTCTTGATCTCCTGCCGGAGCACATAAACATTACCGGACTGCCGCGATATTTGTCACCCGCCCAGACCAGCCGCATGTCCAGCGTTGGCACATACGCAAAGGCAGAGAACACGCCTTGCTACAAGCTAGACATAGGACAGCCCACCGACCCCGACGAAGGGCTCAGAAAGGAAACTTCTCAGAGTGCCAACGCCAGTCCGGCTCTCGGGCCAACTGAGGGGATCCCTCACATCGGCCCCAATCCAGTCGTCCCTCCAGGAGGCAAGCCCTTGCCTCCTTTACTCGCGTTCGAAGCGGTCACTGCCGCCACTTCAGCACACCACCACCACCGTCACGCCCAGTCGGCGAAGCCAAAGGCAGGCCGCGGGTATTACTGTCGTCACTACTGCCACCATGGGACCTGCAAGTGGGGATCACGCTGCCGTTACCAGCACATTATGCCGAGCACGTCTGCGGGACTGGCGGAGGTTGGACTCAAGGGCTTTCCGGCTTGGTACCGCGCTGTGCTGGCCAACCTGCAAAGTGCTGGCAGAATGCCTTACCATCACGGGATGCAAGCTGACAAAATGGAGGGGGGTGAGAGAGGAATATGGGAGGGACAGAGCATGGGGGAGTGCCAGACTAGAGGCAGAAATGTGGACGTGGAGAGGGCACTGGCGACGAAGAGAGCTGAGATGGAAAGATTGGAGCGTTTGAGGCGGGAGGCGAATGGCTATTGTGCTACGAGCGTCGCAGAGACGGGGCAACAGAGCCTGGCTCGGCAGAGACTGGTTGACTTGGACTAGAAGCTGCCACACACGGCCACAGAAAGGGGGCTCAAGTAACTTGGACAGAATCATAAGCTGTGCTACCCTATAGAAATCATGCTGGAAAGCTTATCGTTTCGGGCTGTTGATACTAATATTGCTGTGAACGGCATCGAGCCTCGTCGTATCAAAGCCGCCGCTTATGCCCGCCCCCATCTCCAAGCCGGCGCACCCCTGAACTCAATCCCTTGTGGCCCGTTCTGCCGGCCTAGCGGCTACCGAATCGATATGTCCGGGAATCAACGGGTTTTGTTTGTAATCTGATCATGTCGTGGCGTGTCGTCATCCTCTCTTCAGGCCAGTGGGGTGTTTCAGTAACAGTGCACAATGGAGTTTACCACACCAAGGACGTTTAAGTCCGGGGCCTCCGACGCGGATCTAGGGCAGTGTCAACCAAACCCGACCAGCCTACTCGGCCGGCTGCCGGCGATTAAGTATTGGGCGGCCGTATGACGCACATGAGCAATGAAACATCTCGATGGTGTTGAGGCTTGAACGGAGGCCGGAACTAAGAAGTAGTGATGAGGGTGGTACCGATATTTTGTATGGGAGAAACGCTCCATCTATGCAACATGAATTTGATGTCACATTTTGGTGGACCTCCCAGGATCAGTATAAGAGGTGCTAAACCTTCTTTGATTGTATGCTGTGCAATCGACATCAGTCTTCTACAGCTCATTCCCTGCACGTTACTCAACAGCTGAATATTGATTTCCTCAACGAGCCTTCATAGCACCTAGTAGTCACACCATGCCTCAACTCGTCGGACAAGAAGTCGGCCCCCACGGTTTCGGCCTCATGGGCTTCACCTGGCGTGAAAAACCCATTGGGGATGAACAGGCCTTCGAAGCTCTGCGCGCGGCCATCGCGAACAACCTGACGTTCTGGAACGGCGGCGAGTTTTACGGCACACAAGAAGCCAACTCGCTCACTCTCCTGAATCGATACTTTGAAAAGTACCCCGAAGACGCAGACAAGGTCGTTCTCAGCATCAAAGGTGCCTTCTCCACGAAGTTCGGACCCGACGGCTCGCCCGAGGGTATCCGTCGCTCGCTCGACAACAGCATCGCCCTACTCGGCCCTCGCAAGAAAATCGACATTTTCGAGTGCGCCCGTTGCGATCCTAACACGCCGCTCGAAGTCACACTCGGCGTTCTTGACAAGGAGTACGTTCAGACTGGCAAGATTGGCGGTATCAGCCTCTCCGAAGTGTCAGCTGCGACCATTCAGAAAGCTGTGAAGATTACGAAAATCGTCGGCGTCGAGGTCGAGCTCAGCCTCTTCTCTACCGACGTCCTCACAAACGACGTTGCTGCCGCATGCGCCGAACACGACATCCCCCTCATCGCCTACTCGCCGGTCGGCCGTGGCTTGCTCACGGGCCGGTTCAAGTCCCGCGAAGACCTGCCCGAGGGTGACGTGCGCCGCCACTTTCCACGCTTCCAGCCCGAGAACTTTGGCATCAACCTTGAGCTCACCGCGCAAGTTGAGCGTATGGCCGCCAAGAAGGGCGTCACGCCCGCGCAGCTCGCGCTCGGTTGGTGCCGCGCGCTGTCGAGACGCCCCGGCATGCCGACCATTATTCCCATTCCTGGCACAACTACGGCTGCGAGAGTCAAGGAAAATGCCAAGCTCGTGGACTTGAGCGACGCTGAGATGGAGGAGATCGACGCAACGTTGGCCAAGTTTGAAGTCGCAGGTGGACGGTACCCCACCGGGGCTCCCGTCAACACCTAAATCATGGGGAAAATGGGAGGGATCTAGATCTTGAGGTGTGGTTAGCGAAATGTCAATTCAATTGTTTCGTATAGAATGTGTGTTTCGG
>NW_009276938.1:816406-817311 GCF_000150675.1 Verticillium dahliae VdLs.17
GCAACCTAGTCAATCCTTTCGTACGTACTGACCATGCTAATCCGCTGCCAAAGGGTTATACAAGGATCGCGCCTTTCACCAGTTCCTCAAGCCGGTCAAAGTCCACCAATATATCACTATTCAACTACGCTGCCACGACGCCGTTGGCGCCAACGGCCTCCACTCGGTTCACCAGTTTCTTGACATTTGTCCACTCTTCTGCTTTCAGATCGTCCGTACCACCGAGGCCAGAAGCGACCTCAAACACAGTCAAAGCTCCATCGATGCCACCCGTCGCCAGGCGCTTGCCCTCCGAAGGCTCCCAGGTCACTTTGTTCAAGCTCTTCGAAAGCATGGTCCTTCCATCCTTGCGAGCGCTGGGCGATATCCTGGCAACAGGCTCTTCCGTCTCGACTGTGATGTCCCAGAGTTCCAACCAACCAGCGCCGTCGACGAGTGAGAAGACACCAGGCTTGATGGGCGACCATTTCGCATCGTAGACCACATCCTCGCGAACAAAGTCGATGAGCGGCGACACGGTGCCCTCGCCTCCCGCTGTTGATGTCGCAGCAGGGGCACGGACCTTCCACAGGCGCACGCTCCAGTCCAGAGAAGACGACAGGACCAAGTCGCCGAGATCGACGGGGCCACGGGCAGGGTGGAAGTCGACAGACATGACCGGCGCCGTGTGTCCCTTGTAGCTGAACCGGGCATCGATGCCAGCCTTGGCGCCGGCTCTATCGTACCTGTGGCAAGGAAAGATGGAGCCTTCCTCGCTGCCCACCAAGAAGAACGTGGGATCTGCCTGGGGGAAGGCCAAACAGGTCGGGCTGACGTCGTCGATCTTGTACGATGGTGGTGCCTTTAGCTCGAGAGTCTCCTGCGGCTGTGCAAAGACATCCATGCTCCATCCACAAACGATGCCG
>NW_009276938.1:818224-859113 GCF_000150675.1 Verticillium dahliae VdLs.17
TGTACCCCCTGGCTGTAAGAGAAGATTCTTCTTGACAGGTGAAGGGTGGGCATTCAAAGACGGTGGTCAAAGGTATAGTCGTGAAGAACTGTGGCGGAGGAGGAGGCGGAGGCGCGGGCTGCAGCGCAGATGCTATGGCGACTTCTGATGTTTCGTTGCTAATCTCCCAGCTGACAGCACACTGTTGGGCCGGCTGCCCCTATGCGCCGGCGATGCCGCGCCTCCTGTGGTCGTGGATCCAGGGCGACTTTCTCCAACGAGGGTATTGATCAAAGCTTCGATATCGCGGCGATTGTCGCCACGCCCCGGTTGTGGTGCGATGAGCTACAATAGAAAATGTTGTGTTAGGACTTGGGTACTAGGTACATGTTGATGGCACACGCTATGGAGAAAGGAATAGCTACAAACCTCGCTGGGGCTGCCTATGCTCTGGCGAGTTGCTGTTGCTTGGTTTGCTCGGAGCTCCCTCTGCCGCTTGAGTTCTGCGAGCTTTGCCTTCTTGGCCAGGATTTCTTCACGACGTTGTTGCATGTTGCCGACTCCCTACTCCCATGACGGGAGCTGCCGGTTCTAAGCGTCGATGATTAGGGAGACGGTGGAATCTCACAGATTGGTCGATGCAATCAGTCAGGAGCCAGGCGGTGATGGTGTGTTGTGTTGAAGTCACGTCCAGCAGCGAGTTTCTGGAGCGATAGGGGTGGAGCTCGTGACAAGTGTTGAGGCGTGTTTGCTCGGGGAACTTTCATCAAGCCCACGTCGTCGCGATCCAGCGGCGTCAGTGGAGGAAACGACCCCTGTCTGTCCCTGAGGTGGACAGCTGCCCCCCTGTATCCACTCAAGGTACGAACTAAACCACCACGGGGCATTTCATCTGCGACAAGCTCAGGCGCGCGGGACGTGCCTGATTTGGCACGTGACTGGAGACGGCAAATGGCCGGGGAAATCATTCCATATCACGTAAGCATCCAGCTCGAAGCGCTGTTGGCTGGCCGCGGATGCGGTTGTCGTCCAAGCTCCCAGCGGGCCGGCGGATTGGAGTGACAAGCAACGAGGTCAATGGAAGGACCGGAAAATCTGCGGTTTCTCCCGAGCTTTTTACCAAAACTTCGCACTTCAACGTCCTAGCATCACTCCCTCCCACGGGCCAATTGACTGCCATTGTCGACCCGCGCGCTGCCCGATCATCCTCCCACATCACTCGAAATCCAGTCGCATCTCCCCAGACAACTTTCGCCATGTCTGCCTCATCCGGAGTCAACGTACGTCGAGCCGCGCCTCCTGGCCTAGTGGCCTCTTCCTCGCCGTTCAGGCTTCCCGCCTCACAGCTCAAAACCTCAACCCCTGCGCCGACTGCAACTTTCCTCCATCCATCCATCCGAACGATTTTTACAAGCGTCGACGATCGATTCTTGGTAGCACTGATTTGATCGCTAACCCGTCACTCGGTTTACAGGTCCTTCGCTACACTGCCCTCGGCCTGGGTATCTTCTACGGGCTTCTCCCACCAGCGATCCATCACTGCTAGCCAGAAGGCCGCCGCGGCGCAGAAGGAGTACGACCACAAGCAGCAGCTCATCAACCAGGCCAAGGCCGAATACGCCAAGAAGAACTCTCCCGTCGCCGCCGCGACGACCAGCTCAGGTACGACTCTCGTAGTTGGCACACGGGTCCATGCGAGCGAAGCCACCGAGGCTGCTCTTCAATCTCGACGACCTCTCGTTGCCTTGCGCATGTGGTCTACCAAAGCTAACCTGTCAATAGCCAACCAGGACCCGCTGGACCCTAAGTTCGATCTTGAGGCTTATCTCACCAACCTGGCGAAGGAAAACCCGTAATGGAAATGAGTGTGAGGATGAATGTGGAGGAACGCGAAGGGACAAGACGCAACCAGAATTGAGGAGGGCTCTGCGCAGGGACACGACATGCTCTCCCACGAGCATTGAGGGATAGAGTGGCGGGACTTTCATCGGGTGGGCAGCTCCGAAAGGTGTTGCGCTCGAACGCCATGGCATAGACATTTCCTTTTGCCTCCGCTTGACTGGATGTACATGTGTACAATAGGCTCGACTAGATGACTGAAATAATGCAGTCATGGGATTCAAGGGTGTGATGTGGTGACGTGATCTGCTTTCTGGATGCTGCGCCGAGCTGGCCTGCACACGGTATACACAGTGCCTGTGAAGACTTGTATGAGGTGTGATTGTCCACAACAAAATGGCCAACTCACGCCACCTCCAAGTGCATTCCATATCGTCAACAAGAACACGGGAGCCAGCATCCATTCGTTGACCATCATCATCGCTCTTTGTCCTCATCTGCATGGTCAATGCAACAAAGCGAAAGATTGGCTGATTATTATGTAGCAAAACGAAATGTATTGCGGTTCCACCTCACTATGTATGTAGCCGGACTTTCCCCCTTCTGCACCCCTGCAAGATTGCGTGTATACGGGGTCACAGAAGCTCAAGCTGTCCTTCTGCACGCCTGGAGCGTTCATCGACGACATCAATCCCACCACGTCGTCTCCCAACTTCAGCATTGTCTTTCCACCATTCACGGCCACAATGTCGGCCCAAACAGTGGAAACCTCCTTCGGAGGCAGCACACAGAAGACAAGGAGCTTCTTACGCGTGATCATCTTACTCCTGATTGCGGCAGCTGGCGTTGCAAGCCGTCTGTTCTCTGTCATTCGTAAGTGCTCCTCCCCCAAAGTCCAAATAGGCTGGCCACGAAGACCACTCCCACCTCATTATTGTGTCCTCAATTGACAGCGCACACATGACTGCAGCTTAAGGATAACGTCGCTAATCTTGATTGCCAATAGGTTTTGAATCCATCATCCACGAATGTTCGTTGTTGCCGATTCCCCGCTCTCCCCCCGAATACTAGAATGTCGTACTGACCCCGAACCCAGTCGACCCGTGGTTCAACTTCCGGGCCACCAAATATCTCGTTGCCAATGGAGTCTACAGCTTCTGGGACTGGTTTGATGACCGCACTTGGCACCCTCTTGGTCGGGTCACCGGAGGAACTCTCTACCCTGGTCTCATGGTCACCAGCGGTGCCATTTACCATGCTCTCCGAGCCCTTACGATTCCCGTCGATATCCGCAACATCTGCGTCCTCCTGGCGCCGGCCTTCTCGGGCCTGACGGCTTTCGCAGCTTACCTTCTTACCAACGAGATGACCACCTCGCCTTCCGCCGGTCTTCTCGCCGCGGCCTTCATGGGTATTACCCCCGGTTACATCTCACGTTCCGTGGCTGGCAGCTACGATAACGAGGCTATCGCCATCTTCCTGCTTGTCTTTACCTTCTTCCTCTGGATCAAGGCGCTCAAGCTCGGTTCTATCCTTTGGGCCTCTCTGTGTGCCCTCTTCTACGGATACATGGTTGCCTCGTGGGGTGGCTACGCCTTCATCACCAACATGCTGCCCGTCCACGCCCTCGTGCTCGTCGCCACGGGCAGGTACAGCACCAGGCTGTACGTCTCGTACACGACTTGGTATGCCCTTGGCACCGTGGCCGCTATGAACATTCCTTTTGTCGGTTTCCTGCCCATCAAAACCAGCGAGCACATGCCCGCTCTCGGTAAGTCGAATTCTGGGTGCTCAGATTGATGACGATAGTCAAACTGACAAAGAAAAGGCATGTTCGGATTCTTGCAGTTGGTGGCCTTCATCGACTATGTCCGTAGCGCACTCCCTGCCCGCCAGTTCCAAAACTTCCTCTACACCATGGTTGCCCTCACTTTTGGCCTCGGCCTCGCTGGCGTCGTTGCCTTGACTCAGCTCGGATACATCGCCCCCTGGGGTGGCCGCTTTTACTCCCTGTGGGACACGGGCTATGCCAAGATTCACATCCCCATCATCGCGTCCGTTTCAGAGCACCAGCCCACTGCCTGGCCTGCATTCTTCTTCGACCTGAACATGATGATTTGGCTGTTCCCCGCCGGTATCTACCTCTGCTTCCAGGAGCTTCGCGACGAACACATCTTCCTCGTGCTGTACGCTGTGCTTGGCAGCTACTTCGCCGGTGTCATGGTTCGTCTCATGCTCACTCTGACGCCCTGTGTCTGCGTTGCTGCCGCCATGGCCGCCTCGCAGCTTCTTGACACCTTCCTGACCCGCTGGTCTCCCTCTGCCGAAGCCTACGAAGCTGCTGAGGATACTGCCGAAACCGCCCCGAAGAAGTCAAACAAGGGACTGAAGTCTACGACCAAGCCCTACGTCGGTATCTACACTCTGCTGTCCAAGAGTCTTGTCGTTGGTGCCATTGGTGCCTACTTGCTCCTTTTCGTCCTTCATTGCACCTGGGTCACCTCCAACGCTTACTCTTCGCCCTCCGTCGTTCTTGCCAGTCGCATGCCCGACGGCAGCCAGCACATCATTGATGACTACCGCGAGGCGTACCAGTGGATCCGCCAGAACACCAAGGAGGACGCCAAGATCATGGCTTGGTGGGACTATGGCTACCAGATTGGCGGCATGGCTGACCGCCCCACTCTCGTGGACAACAACACTTGGAACAACACTCACATTGCTACTGTTGGTAAGGCTATGGCCTCCCGCGAGGAGGTCAGTTACCCCATCATGCGCCAGCACGAGGTCGACTACGTTCTGGTTGTGTTTGGCGGTCTTCTCGGCTACTCCGGTGACGACATCAACAAATTCCTCTGGATGGTTCGTATCGCCGAGGGTATCTGGCCTGATGAGGTTCAGGAGCGCAGCTTCTTCACACCCCGTGGCGAGTACCGTGTCGACGAGGGCGCCACTGACACTATGAAGAACAGCTTGATGTAAGTTTGCCCTGAGTTGTCAAACTATGCAGTTGCTAATGCACAGTCCAGGTACAAGATGTCTTACTACAACTACCACACGCTCTTCCCTGCTGGCCAGGCACAGGACAGGGTTCGTGGAGTACGTATTCCCTCGGAAGGTCCTACTCTTGACACGGTCGAGGAGGCGTTCACGAGCGAGAACTGGATCATCCGCATTTACAAGGTCAAGGACCTCGACAACATTGGCCGTGACCACGCGGCCGTCAGCGCCTTCAACAAGGGCCAAAAGAAGAAGAAGGCCATCAAGAAGCGTGGACCCCGCGTTCTGCGGTCGGACTAGAAGTGCAGGCGGGCGAGCGAGCCAACAGCCGCCGTGTAGCGATGACTTGACGACAAGAGCTCATCACGGGAGCTTACCTCGATATTTCCTTTACTTTGGCTTGGAGGACATGGGCTTGGGGGATACCATCAGCCGATCGGCAGAAGGCCCGGCATGTACCTAGACACAAAAGCAGAAGACTTGGCTCTGGTAGTTGTATACCAAATGTACTATTTGACAACATTAGCGTGCGATGGGCGTCGTAAACGCTTTCTGTTGGCCAAGCGTCCTCATCCAAGGAAAACATTGCGAATGGCGGTGGCTCGACGGCTACCGCGGACATGATTTGTCCAAACCAAGCAGACCATCCTCTATGAATCACTTCTGAACACAAACCAAGAAGTACACTCTTCCTGGCTTCATCTTCACCCCCACTCTTACAACCACCAATGATGTGCTGCAAAGACACCAACACTCGTTGACTTGTTGCGCTTTAGCTATCAAGTGCATAATGTCGGGTCCAGAAGTCAAGAAAAGGAAGTCATTCGTACGTCTCAAGAAAGGTCTTCGGTACGTTTGATTTCATGGCACTTGTCATCCCGATCTATGTTTCCCGACTAGTGGTCTAAAATCAAAACATCACCACGCGCCTTCCTTGAGCGGCCTGTGGAGGTCAAGCCCTGCAAGAGCGGCACTTCTCTCCGAGCTCCTGCCGTTCCCTCTGCTACATTCTTCTCTCCCCACGCTTTGGGCACAGCTCTCTAATATTTTTTTTTCCCACAGACGCTGGACCAGTATTGCCAACCTTGATCTTTCCTCACAGCCCTCTTCTTCTAGCTTAACCACCTACCCATCGAAGGCTGCATCGCACACAACATACAATACGAAGGGGCTACGACGACAGCACAGTATGAACGAGAGTCGGCGGCATAATAAGGGCTCCATCCTTGCTACCCTTGGGGAAGCACTGGGTATCTCGTCCCGCCGCGAAGGAGACAAGTATCAGAGGGTGGCGCGATCTTCGAGCCGCAAGCACCTACGCGATACCACACCGCGAGATCTCTACAACGTGGAGGTCTATCCTCAACGTAGAAATGGCCAAGGCGGTCGCAGATCAGGTTACGTCTCGTCACCATATCCTTCTGAGCTCGAGATTCGCGGTGCAGTCAGCTCTGATGAAGACAGCGACACCAGCAGCACCTCCAGCGACACTGACGAGCGCCATCCCAAGCAACAGTCTCGTGCCACCATTCATCGCCGCAGAATAACATTGGGTCAGAAAGAGTCGTCTTCAGACAGCTCAACTTGCCGTACCGAGTCAACATCAACGGGAAACTACCGACTGGGTCCTTCCGACATGACGGAGTCTACGTTTTCTATATTTGAGGACGTGAAGCCAACTTCCAAGCATAGACACAATCCTCTCCCAAAGGAAGAGTTCCGCAAAGCAATAGCAGAATTCGAGAAGGACTACACTCACAAGCTGGAGAGCTCCAAGATTGTTGGATCCAAGCAGCCAGATAAGGAAATGACTGATTCGACACGACGCCCGCTTTGTGCATCCAACAGTGTAGGCAACCAGGGGGGCAAGGATTTCTTGTCAGACGACGAGACGGTCGTCGATGCCACTGATCTTCAAGTTCGCGACAATACTCTCGAAGGCAGATCTCGGTCAAGTATGATGCTCGACGGGCACTTTTGCGCAGGATGCGGCATTCGACGAGCCACGAGGCATCAGGTAGAGAGAGCGCAGAGTGCCAGCGATACGGCCTGGAAAAATCTTTGCCAGCCGTGCCTCAAGAAGTACTGCGACGGCAAAAAATACCCAGTGGATGCTTTCGGGCATCTGTGCTGGGGTTGCGGCTTTGCCCGGTCTGCCCATTTCCATAAACAGCACCCCGTGGGTGAAGGAAAGCCTGTGCCCAACATCTGCAGCTTTTGCCGGCTTCAGAGAAGTAAGAAGAGCGAAATGCTCAATGAAGAGCCTGTCAAAAAGGTATGTTAGCTCTAGATGAAGATACTACTGCCTTCCTGCTAACGCCGCGAAGCCTTCTAACACCAAGGTACGGTCCAGCGTGGCCAAAGGCTCTTCTGCTGGAGTTGCAAAGACACCGGGGCCTTACACACCGACGAAAAGTACCGCGATTACTTCTCACAAAGCTTCTCACCCACTCGGTCGTCACCGGCGTCGTCGTAGCCATGGACAAGGTTTGGTTAAGGAGGCTTCACCGTCGACGCCAAGTTCTATCTACAGACAACCAACTGTAGAATCAGACTCGGACACAAGCAAGAGCGATTGTAAGGCTTCAACGGTTTCAGCCGATGTCATTCTCGAACCAAAGCCTGTGATGGCCGCGGTTGTGGAAGAAGATCAGCCGCCGCCTGTCGAACGGCGCATGAAAGCTGCGCCAGCTGTTGTGAAGACTGCCCAGTACCATTCGCCTCTCATCAATGGGCAGGGGCAGAAAGCTCGGCGTCCTCGGAAGACCTTTACAAAGCCTGCTCCCGAATTTCCTCAAGCTTTCCACGAAACTGAACACGTCCGTCAACGGAAGTACGAGGACTCAGCACCGCCGGTGGCTCAAGGCTCAGGTGCTTCTTTGCACCCACAAGCAAAGGCTGTGAAGGTTGCTCAAGACTCTAACGGAACTTCTGATCCATTCGTAGAGTACATGTCTCAAGGTCAGGCTCCAGATCGCAAGTATTCTGCGCAGTGTGACACACCTCAGCATGGTTATCGACCTCAACAATACGCTCACAACTCGTTCGCCCCAAATGAGACGTACATTCATAGCTCAGGGGCCTCATACCAAGAGAAACAGCGGATAGCGCGCGAACGTGCACACTACTTCGCCAACATGAGCTCCCAGCGCTCAACTAGCCAGCATCCGCGGTCTTCCAACGCGTTCCGAGGTCCTGCCAATCCTGAGCACTCAGGTGTTCGACCTTCAACTTCTGGATGCGATGGCAGATATGAGCCCGGCAATAAACCACGAGAGTCTCATTACTCATTCGAAGACCCGATTCCTTTTTTCTCGACTCGCTCGCATCGTCAGCCCGTGTTTCCGGAGCCTGGTTTTATCGAGGAGCTTCCTTCTGACGATGAGTCTGCTTCCCCTGGCTCAACCAAAGCCAACGTCGGGCAGACGCTCACGGCTCTAGAATAAAATGCCGTCTCTCTCCACTAAGAGGGATTGCTGACTTATAACCAGTCTGTCAAATCAGGCAATGTGTTGCTTCCGCTTCTGTTTCCGAGCTTCGAAGCTACTCCTATTTGTACGACTATCAGCTTGAGAGAGCCGCCTTCTCTGTTTCTGCAAAACGCTTTGCACCTTGCAATCAATTACCAATTATGGATCGTGGATTGTGTCAAAGTCTTGTATAAAAGTCAGCTTATTCAAAGAAGAGGAAGAGGAATTGAATCACATCTTGCATCTCTCCAATCGTATCAACCTTTCAGGTTTTGACCATCAGCGTTCGGTCAAGTTCACCCGTTTTATAGCCTAACCTTCTGTGCAACCAACTTGACGAGCTCTGCTGCTTATGTTCCCGGCTTGGAAAACCTCGCTTTGGTTGCCACTTGACTTAAGTTTACCAGTGGCAGGCACCGAGGCCTTTCCAGGTTGGTTGATCAAAACCTCCGCTTGGGATGTGTCAACCCACGTCAACGCCGTTTCACATAAGATTCGCATACCCCTCATGCTAGATCGACCATGCTTCATGAAAGCGGTGATTGCCTTGATGATGATGATAAATATTCGGCTACCTCATGTCTTAGGTTATGGGATGCCACAGGCTGATACTTGCCATCCACTCGGCCAACAAGCCATATGCGGGAGGCCTACCAATGTGCTACGGCTGGCCCGAAAGGGGCTCCTGTCAGCCCTCACATAGTCGTAAGTGCCTCGCGGCAGCTATCCATTTAAGCTTGAAGGATACGTGCTGAATCAACGACATTGTTTCTGTTGGAGGGGGTCAAGTGCGAAAGGAAGGTGTGTATTGCATAAGGTAGCTAGGTATTCTATAGGACAGGAGGTTGCCTGGAACTAAACTATGGCACAAGGTGAATGCCTATACAGCGTCAACGGGCCCAACCCGTGACACAATGCATATCACACAATCTATTGGTGTTCTCCCCTTCAGGAACCCCAGTCACCGAGTTCTCCTTTGATTTTAGATCTTTTCTTCCCCCAAACGCAATCAGGTGCGAACATGAAGTATTCGCTTTCTAACCAGAAACGCGTTCACCTAGCTTGCCGGTCGATTTCAAGGGCAGCCGTTCCAAAGTCAAGAAAGCCAAGGCAATACGGAAGGCACTCAATATCCATAAAGCGAATCTTGGCCTTGTTTCGCTAGGATTCTCTCACGAAAAAATACTCGAGATCGTGCAACACTTGTGCACAGTTGGAGTTTTCGAGTCCGAAGACCGGGCTGACGCCGAGTTTGCTGATCCATGTCCGGTGCAACAGGATCCTGTCCCGAAGCTCGAAACGCCCAAGGCCAGCAGTTCAGAGCCTGTGAGGAGTCCCTCGACGGTCTCCGACGCGTCTCAGGAAAATACCCAGGCTGTAAAGGGGGGAAAGAGCGCGCCGCCCGGTTCTGCGACTGACAACCACGGCTTTACACAAGCTACTGCGGGTTAGTTCCTCAGATATCACCCTTTTGCAGATGACCCTGGCTAGTATTTCAGATTTGTTTCCTTCTACTATGAAACACGACGCACCGTCGACTCCAACCTTGCACTCGTTTTGTTTCCCTTACGAAGCACAGCATTTTGTACTCGAAACGACGCAGCGCATAGCTGAAGAGTGCTGCTTCGACTTTGCGACGAAGTGGTTCCCCGACGTCCTGCGGGCCAAAGACTGGGACTGTGCCGTGGCCGTTGAATGGACGACATGGCGCCAAGACTTTGGGCCAAAGTATTCAAGGAAAACTTCCCCAAGCTTCCTGACAACGCGTTGAGCGTTCCACAAGACACGCTTCGACGCATCTTTGCCCAACTCTCCGAGCTGAGGCATACCCCTGTGCATAGACTGCCCATCACCGCAGGGGATACTAGTCGCATCATCACGTCCGCGTTGAGTCTAGCCGAAGCGTTGCAGGATACTGCGCGTTCGGCGGTGCTGGCAGAGCTCATATCTGAGGTTGAGGAAGAAGCTAGGGCATTGGGACAGAACATCGTAGCTCTCGAGGCCCGCATCACACTGGAGCTGGAGGATGTTGACCGAGCCCGTCGAGAGCTTGATGCCGAGGAGCGCAGGATCCTTGCGCAGCAGACGGTCGAAGATTGGGAGTGCAGGAATGTCATTCGAAGTGTACTGATGGATTCTGAGAGAAAAGTCCTCGCGGATGACTAGTGTAGTTTGCAGTTCTTCATGAAAAACTTTGACGTGATGGATATTCCTATCGTCGTCAGGAACATCAAGGACGCGTCCGCTATGGCAGCCCCTGGAGCTCGACACGATCGCATTTTGGTCACGACATTGGGCCAAGTGACTTGTAGAGTCTTACCAGCCTTGGCGGAGATTGACCTGTGCCTAGACGCAAAACAGTTGATATTAGTTGTTTCCATGCTAGACAGAACCCTGAGGTATGGCCAGGAAAAAGGATCCAAGGTCGTGTGGTGAGATGGCTGGTCCATAAGCATGGCAACTCGGTGATATCCTGGCAGCCCGACAGGCCGTTCGAGCCGAAGCATGGCCAAGTGAGGGGCCTTTAGCTGTGTTTGCTTGCCTTGAGGAAAATGATTTTCCCGATTCGGCATGATCTCTACCATGCCAACGTGTACACCGACGTGCGGCCGGATTTCAGAAGTGTGACCAGGGACAATCAGTCTACCCCGGATCCAAAGAGGGGTGCTAAATAAAGGTGCCGGGGGCACTAATAAAGAATGAGGGGCGTCGGCAATCAACTTCGCAGCTCTTTTCTACGTCATTCCCGGGACCCCCTTGCTTAATGCCGGCCATGGCTCAATTTGAAGCTTGACCCATTGAATGGCACCATCAGAAGCTGTGGGAACCTTTGGCCATCAAAATCCAATGGTTGATTGCGTAGCAAACGTGCGAGCGACATCCGGCACCTAGTATAGCGGACCAGAGGAGTATCCCCGGAGATATGACTCGGCCCCTTCGACCAACTTGAGGGTTTGATGTTGTATAAAGCGGAATGAGCATCTTCCCTGGCCGCCAGCTTCGGCTGACTTGCGCGGGTTTTCGTCTACCTGACTGAACGACCGGAGAGACCGGTACTGTGTTCTTCACACACGCGATGAAAGCTACCACACTCTTCTGTTTCGCCGTCGCGACGGCTGCTGAATTCGTCTCAGCCAAGCCGGCCCCCGTCTACAACCAAGTCACCCTGAAGGGTTACGGTTCGTTCTACGGCACCGTCGTCAACGAAACAGTCAGCGGCAAACCTCTGGCCTCGACCGTCGATGCTTGGTTAGGCATTGACTATGCGAAGCAGCCCATCGGCAACAGGCGCTTTCAGAAACCTGACTGGCCAAAGGCCTTTCGAGGCACAAAGGCCTCCACAAAGAGCGGCAAGTCATGCATCCAGCGGGCCACGGCATCAGTTCCCCCGGAAAGCCAGTCTGAAGCATGTCTTCAGCTTGAGGTGTTCAGAACCAAAGGTGTTCCGCTGGACGAGAAGCTTCCCACGCTTGTATGGGTCCACGGTGGCGCATTCAACCATGGCAACCAGCAGGGTTTCGACGGCGCTGCCTTTGTCGCGAACTCGAAGGAGCCCCTGGTTGTCATCACTTTCAACTATCGTCTCGGCCCCCTGGGATCGCTGCCCTCGGAGCTTCTCCAGGATGCAGACCTCCTAAACCTTGGTGTGCTGGACCAGCAGCTGCTCCTGCGCTTCGTTCAGAGGTATGCCGCGTCGTTCGGAGCCGATCCGAAGACTGTGACGCTGGGCGGACTCAGCGCTGGAGGGCACGCGGTTGGTAAGTCTGCCATTGGGGTGGAAGTTTGTGACAGCACCCTGACAAAACTGATCTCATAGGCATCCACCACTTTCATGACTACGGCACGACAGCTGGAGAGAAGCTCTTCGCCCGCGTGATTTACGAGTCCGGTTCCGTGACAGCAAGAACCTTTCCCAACGCCACATATCCCCTCTACCAGACTCAGTACGTCGAGTTTCTCTCGTCCGTAGGATGCGATGGCCAAGCACGCAGCAAGGATGTCTTCAAGTGCCTCCGCAGCACCGACGTCGGCCGGATCCGAGACGCCGGGTACGAAGTATTTGCCAAGTACAACCCCGTCATCACCTGGCCATGGCAGCCGGTCAAGAACGCAGCGCTCTTCGAGAAGGCCGGATCTCAGTCCGGATATGACGAGACATTCTTCCACGTCCCGACGCTGGCGACGTCCGCAACGGACGAGGCAAAGGGGTTCATCCCCGGGACCCTCGAGACGGAAGCCGAATTCGTCGCCTTCATGAAGACGTCGGCCCCCGATCTGACAGAGAAGGACCTCGCGCTCCTCGTCAAGCTGTATCCCGACCCGGCGACGGACGCGAGCTCCCCGTACGCAAACTCCCCCAACAGCACGCAGTACAACCGCCTCGCCGCCGCCTGGACGGACTTTGCCTACCGTTGCCCCGTGCAAGAGACGGCATACAGGACGTCGGCGGCGGGCGCGCCAACGTGGAAGCTCCGGTGGGACACGAACAACGGCGCGCCCGCGTGGCAGGGGATCCCGCACGCCATCGACCGCACGTATGCCTGGGACGAGCCCGGCACGCAGTACCCCGAGCAGGGCCGCGCGTTCCACGCCTATCTCGCCAGTTTTGTGCTTTCTGGCGACCCGAACACGTACAGGGCTAGCGGCACGCCTGAGTGGCCTGGTTATGCGCCATCGGGCTACGGCGTCGACTCGACCCCGCCCAAGCAGCTTGTTGTGCAGCCTGGTGGACCGGCTGTGGAGGAAGATGCCGTGCGGAGGGAACAGTGCTTGTTTTGGAGGGATCCTGAGAGGGCGCCGAGGCTGCACAAGTGAGCAGAGATGAGACTTGAGTGAGGAGGTGTTGCTATGCCCCTGACTTTAGGAATCCGTGTGCCTTGTTGATAGAAAGAGGATGACCTGGGTGCAGCTCTTTGCTTTGACAACTATCCTTGCGGTAGAGACGTTTACTGTATAGGCTAGACAAGTTGCGCTTCAGCTGAACCTTAACTTTTTGATTCGCTCACGTCGGCTTTGAATGAGACTTTTCACATAATGTGCTAAGGCTGTGCTTCTCGCATGTATACTTTTAGTGTCCAGAACTCACATCATCCGCGGTTGAAAGCAGGAAACCCAGGGTTCTATCAGATTCATCTGTCAACCACCAGGTTTTTCTTGGCTTCTTCTTCGGAATAATACGTTCAGGCAGTCAAACGGCATTGAAGCAACGACTCGAAGTGCTCTTGGGTGGTATGAGTCTGGATCTCAGTTGTTTCACGGGGTTCCCGCACAACATCATATGGAAGCATCTACAGCTCCTCCTTGGTCATGGAGTACCTCTTCAACCCCGGGGCCTTGGTCCTCAATCTGTAGGCAACAACACCATGCCTCGGCACCTTGGCCTCAATGACGCCCCTTGCCTTGACTGAACCAATATGCTTGCCGAAAAGACGCTCATCGTCCTTGAGCAAGCCCTCCTTGTACGGCAGCTCAGTCGAATTATACCACTTGGTTATCTCGAACAGATTCGCCGCCTTGTCTCCATCCTTCTTCTCACTGGCGTCGACAAGACCCTCCGCAACGTCATCAGACATGCGGTTAGCCCAGAGATCATAAATTTGCCACTCATGTTGCACCTGTTCCGCCGAGCCCCCCGGACCATCCCTAACAAAGACCTCCTCGAGATCAATCTTCATCTTACGGTCCTCGTCCGCCGCGTTCAAAAATGCAACGACCTGGTCACCGTTTGCCAACCACCCACTCCAGACTTGCGTCTCGCCGACGCCGTACTTGTCCTTCTTGACGTCGTAGTCAATGGCCACGCGCAGGGCTGACCTCGCCGCCGGGTCCTGGCTCACAGCGATGATAGCCGGGTTATTCAGAATCGTCAGCGCCGAGGCAGAGAGCTTCCTCAGGTCGGTGCCGATGAGCAGCGGGCTCTTGACGAGCGCCCACATGGTGAAGTGCGCCTTGTACTCGTCATCCGTCATGCCACCCTGCCCGACCTCGAGCATGTCGAGGTCGTTCCAGCCGCCGGGTTGCGCGCGGTCAGCATATGCGGCGACCTTGTTGAGGATGTTCAACACAGAGCAGTGCGTGCCCCACGATGTGCACAACGGGTTGCTCGGGTCTTCGCAGCTACAAAGCACGTCGGGCCGCGAAAACGAGTCGTAGATGTCGCCTGACATGCGCCACGAGTTGGCAATGGAAACGCCCCAAGAGTAGACGTAGTCCTCGCCCCAGTTGCACAGAGAGTAGACCATCGGCCTGCCGGTGGCATTCAGAGCTTTGCGCATCGTGTTGAAACGGTCGAAGGAGATCTTGGGGGACCCGTGGCGACCCATGGAATAGCAATTGTCGTATTTCAGATAATCGACGCCCCAGGCTGCGAAGGACTTGGCATCATTCTCTTCCCAGTCGAGAGAGCCCGGGTAGCGGGCGCAGGTCATCTCACCAGCGGTGCCGTACATGCCAAAGAGCATGCCCATGTCATGAATGGCGTCCGAGACCGCCTTCATGCCACTCGGAAACTTGGTGCGGTCCTCGTACTGGAAGCCATCCTCATCACGACCGCCGGACCAGCAGTCGTCGAGGACGACATAGTTGTAGCCCAGGTCGCGAAGGCCAAGGTCGACAAGCTTTTTGGATGTGTCTAGGAGCAGAGCCTCCGAGACGTCACACCCGAGTGCGTTCCAGTTGTTCTGATACGGTGAGCATGTCTGTCGCCGGCACAGAGGGACGCACGTACCCATCCCATCTGTGGCGTCCTTGCGAGGCCATTGTTCAGGGCGCTGACAACACTTATTAGAGATACGATGGTGGACGTTGTGGCAAGTGGTGCCATGATTGCGATGAATGGCGGAGAAGCTCTATGTGCGTGTATCCGACAAGGGATGCCCTGGTCCAGGATTGAGTCTTGGGCAAGTAATTTAGACCAAGGATCGGAACAAGGCCGGAAGAAAGAGCCTCGGGCTTGAGATCAAGCTATGCAACATGATTGTAGACGAAGGGAGTATACCGGCACCTCTTTGCTCGGGTCGTCGAGCTTAATAGACTTTGTGCCGTAGAATGTTCTCTTGAAGCCGTCGAAGCCGAGAAGCGGCGGGGAATGGCAGGGAAACTCGTCGGTTTACTTGCGGAAAACACCCATATACGAACGGTACGGGGAGAATGAGGGGCATTTCGGCGAATTTATGCATTGCCCCGCAAAGTTTCGAGCATCGATCAACTCCTCACGTGGGAGTGTTTGGTTGACAGCTCGAGCCCCTGGGCATTTCGGCGAGCGAGAGATTCAGCGGCCCAATCATGGATGCAACTGAATGGTTCTTGTCACCAACGTCGCATTCTATGCTCGATCACTTGCTGTGAAAGACTTGTTCGCGTGGCATTAGTGTCGAGTTTTCCGCACGAGTTTTCCGCACAAATTTTCCGCCGAAAAGAAAACCTTGGTGCGGGTTAGCATACTTGACTCGTGTGTTTGCGCTGCCATGGATGACTGACGATGATCTCTACCTCCCGGAACCTCTCATGGTCGCACTCACGCGGAGCCCCCGCACTGCATCGCATTCGATCCCCAGACCTCCTGCCCCGGACTAAACATCTCTAGCGTGATGTTTATCGACAGGCGAGCCCCAAGGTTGGGGACAAATGACAACTCAGGCTAGTCTAGAGGCGGGCTGAATGCCGCGAATTTTGCGCCAACGCCCAGACTTGTTTGACCATCCATGAACAACATCGCCTCGTCGTCCATCGTCCCTCATACATGGCCTTCCACCGTCGTCATGTCTATATAGGAAATGACTGCCCTCGCCATCTGAGACGACGGTTTCTCTCTGAAGTATCATACCACTCTCTCCACTCACGGCATCAACAACCACTTGGGTCTCTCTCTCATCTGTCTTCAGGGATCGAGTGGACGAGCAGCATCACCACTACTGCGACTATCACCAGCCAACTGTGGCGGTATTGAAGATGGCCGGTACCACGGAGAAGATGGACAATGTCCAGATCGAAGATGCTACCCTCAGCGAGCCCACCGTCCTGGCGGCCCGCGCCCAAGAGGCTGTTGAAGCGCAGCATGCCATCACCCTGAAAGAGGCTCTGCGTGCCTATCCCATGGCTATCTTCTGGAGTTTGATGGTGTCCATGTGTGTCATTATGGAAGGTGCGTCTCACCTCTCCCCTTTCTGTGATCCCCTGTTGGACCTGAAGTTTCGACGCAACGAGAGAGTACTGACAGAGTCGGCCGATAGGTTACGACACAATCCTGATAGGCAATTTTTACGCCTACCCCCAATTCGCCAAGAAGTACGGCCAGTATATCGATGATAACGGCAAGCACCAACTGTCAGCTCCGTGGCAAGCCGGTCTCAGTAACGCCAGCGGCGTGGGCTGCTTCATTGGCGTCCTTCTCAACGGTTACCTCGTTGCCAAATTTGGTCAGAAGAGAATCCTCATCATCTCGCTGTTTGTGCTGTCGGCCTTTATCTTTATGACCTTCTTCGCCCACAGCATTGTCATCCTCATGATCGGTCAGTTCTTCTGCGGCCTTCCCTGGGGCGTCTTCGCCACGTCGGCGCCGGCCTACGCCTCCGAGGTTCTGCCCATGAGCCTGCGCGTCTATCTCACGAGCTGGACCAACATGTGCTTCATTATCGGCCAGCTTATTGCTGCGGGCGTGCTCGCAGGCCTCGTCGACCGGCCCGACGAGTGGGCGTACCGAATTCCCTTTGCTCTGCAGTGGACGTGGCCCGCCTTCCTGATCCCTATCCTCAGCTTTGCGCCCGAGTCGCCGTGGCACCTGGTTCGCATGGGCCGCCTCGAGGATGCCGAGAAGTCACTGCGCCGGCTACAGCGCGACGACGTGACCGATGGGTCGTCCAAGTTCAGCGTCAAGGCAACACTGGCCGAGATTGTGCACACCAACAATGTCGAGATTGAGCTCACAGCCGGCACGAGCTACTGGGACTGCTTCCGAGGTACCGAACTGCGGCGCACGGAGATTGCGTGCGTGGCCTTTGCCGGACAGGTGCTCGCCGGCTCTTCATTTGCATACAACTCGACCTACTTCTTCCAGCAGGTCGGACTCGACACGGACCAGACGTATTACCTCAACACGGGCGGCACGGCCATGGCGCTCGTCGGCACGCTAGTCAACTGGTTTTGCCTCATGCCCTATTTCGGACGCCGGCGCATCTACCTTGGCGGCATGGCCACCATGGCCACAGTGTTGTACATTATTGGCATCCTGAACGTCTGGACGGATCGCAACTCGGTGGGTATGGTACAGGCAGTCTTGACGCTCGTGTGGACCTTTGTCTTCCAGCTGTCGGCGGGTCAACTGGGCTGGGCCATCCCGGCCGAGATTGGCTCGACGCGACTGAGGCAAAAGACGATTTGCCTGGCGCGTAACTCGTACTATGTCATTTCGGTCATCTCGCAGGTCTTGCAGCCGTACTTTATGAACCCGGGCGAGCTGAACCTGCGTGGGTACACGGGATTCATCTGGGGGAGCACCGCGTTCGCAGTGTTTGTGTGGGCGTTCTTCCGTCTTCCCGAGTCCAAGGGTCGTACATATGAGGAACTGGACTACCTGTTCGCCCACCTCACGCCGACCAGGAAGTTTGGCTCGGCCAAGGCTGAGATTTTTGGAGCCGAGGGTACGGAGGGTAAGATGATGGCTGAGTAGAGCGAGGCATGATATCCAATGTTTGGTGGTGTCTCAAGGTGTGCAACAATGGTGGATGAATAGATGAATGCATACAATTTAAGTCCAAGCAAGATACCCGTTGTGATATGTGGCTCGATATTGTTGCCTGGACTTGAACTCGTCAGGAGTTGAGGACGTCTCAGGAAGGAGCAGTTGACGGTCCATTTTGATGACATAATCGTCATCATGTGGAGAGGTGGGGGGGCGGGATAGGTACCTTAGGTATGGTAAGCGGGCAGGTAGTGACGACGGGGTCGCCGATACAGTGTCGCTGACTAGTTGGGACACAACGCACTGTGCGTGCAGTACAAGTCAAGTCAGTTAGCGTCAGCCAAGGAAGTCGCGAGTCGTGCCCCACTTCCCAGTTCTGGCCACTCCGGTCAGGTCCCTCTTGCCTGCCAAGTCAGTGACCCTGTCTTGCCTGTGAATCAGTGTCAATCAATCCTGCCGCCGCCCACCGCCCAACTCCCTGCCCCCTCTTTGCTCCCTCCCCGCCCTCGCCAGGTCTCAGAAACACTGCCAGCAAGCACCCAGCATGCAACTATACTGGCCAGCTACGCCATTGTACGTCGGCATCGTCTGGGTCCGCGTATGGTGCCGGCTTCCATTTAGCCAGCCTTGCTTTGGGCCGCTACAGCCCTCGCGCGCATGGCAGACAAGGGCGAGGCACCACTACGGCTAGGCAGGAGGCTTTGATGACGACAAGCGTCGTCTAGGGGCCAGCCAGTCGAGATACCCATGCTTTCCTCTATCGCCGATGGGGCAGCATTGAAGACAAGCCGTGACAGAGAAAACCCGATCGCTGGAGACGAGCGCTGAAGAAGGACTTCGACGTGGGGTTCACGGCAACAGCGAACATTCACGGAACCGGAACTGCCAAGAAGCGGGTCACTGAAGGCAAGGTACATGTACCTCAAAAGCAAGTCAATTATCCATCAACCAAGCGAACGACACTGCAAATCGGCCATCTCTCGCCTCGAAACATGGCCAATGCCCATAGTTCATGCCTTTGCCTTGAGATCAGCAAGGGACACCAGGCAAAAGAAGGGGAGCGAACGAACCACACAGCTGGCGTGAGATCCAGAGGATGCCCATCTCGCAGCTGTCCCGTGTTGCCCATGCTGAGAGGCTGCAATGCCCACAGGCTGACTTTCCGTGCTCGCTTGGTTGTTGCTGATGGCACTGCTGACGAGAATGCTGACGAGAATGGCAGTCTGACGGAGACTTGGCTCGAGGTACAACGCGCAATGCAGCGCCTGCCCTGATCGTCGCCCAAACCTCCGCTCTTTCGGACGTTACTGGCGCCCCGACTCGCCGCCATGCCAGATTCAAGCGCTCATCACTACCTAGTCAACACCCCCCCAGGAACGCTGATCAAGGTTCAGCAGACGACCCTGGCGGCCCTGGTCCTGATGGTGCTGCCGTCTTGGGGGACTTGGGGACCTCTCTCCTGTTCCCCCTTCCATCTCCACGACTAAGCTCTTTTACACTGAACCTGATCCACGCCCCCATGTCAGGTCCACCCTGCAATCGATCCGATCACATCTGATTCCTCGACCTTTCTCCAACCGGCTTCTGCTCTGACACTGTCTGACTTCTCAGCAATAGCCTTTTTGACTTTCACCGGCGCACCACCTGAACGGATTCCTTTCTTCCCTTACAACAACTTTTTTCGCAATTTCCTGCTTTGCTGTCTGCTTGGCCAAGACTTCCTCGCCGTCTTGACACATCCTTCTGCTATCGCACAGATCACAGCAATGCCCATCCGCAATCCCTTCGCCCGCAGACCCGGCGCTGCCATCGGCGTTCAGGATGAGAACGCCCGGCCTGCCGATGACCGTCTCAACCCCTCGCACCCCGGATTCGAAAAGGTCGACACTGTCGGCTCCAAGGCCTCTTCTGCCCTCAGCATCAACAGCGGACCGGACAATGGCGAATACAAGATGAGCGGTATGCGTTGCTGTTCCCTCTGCTCTTTTCCCTCGTGCCTCCCGACCCTCCCTTGAGTCGACCTGCCCACCTCTCTATCTCCTCACCTGTTGCGCTGTGCCAAGTCACAACGCGCCACCCAATAACCCACCCGCCTTGCATTCGTCACGAGACCCTTGACTGACATGAGCACCGCCCACCAGTTGTCAATGATAGTGGAGTCTACCTGCCGGTGAGTGCAGTCGCCGTCCGTCCCTGGGCTGTGAACCGTCTGAGCGTTACTGATGCTGTGCACAGCCGTCACCTACAGAAGAGAAGGCCGCTTGGCCCAAGAAGTATCTCTCGTCAGCCCGCAACTCGACAGACACGCGCAACGGCAGCGTCGGCGACATTGAGCACTTTTCAATTTCCCGCGAGTCTTTCGATTCCTACAGACGATCATTTGTATGTTTTCTCCTCTTGCCGCGCCCGAGGCGCCGCCCCACCGGCATCTGAGTTTGCTCGCAACCGGAACCTCCGGAACATGTGGCTAATTGTATTTCTGCTCTCCAGGACATCTCGGCCCGGTCGCCGATGCCGTCGCATGACCTCCCGGCACGCCAATCTCTCGACTCGCACCGATTTCCCCGTCTGCCACGGTCGGCCTTTGATCGCAAGGCCGCCAACGAACCGCCGACGGTTGAGGAATCTCATTTTGAGGACGTCGGCCTCAACGACGACCACAAGCACGGACAACCACAGCGCAAACGAGGCCTCTTTGCGCGTTTTGGCGACTCGAACACGGATCTGCACAAGGAGACGCCGTCGAGCCAGCCCAACAACAATGCCGTGTCGCGGTTCCTCGGACGTAAGCGAGGACAGAGCCAGAGCGGCCAGGGTGCCGAGCTCGGCAGCATCGAAAGGCCGACGACGGCGACGCCGGTTGAGGCGCAGGAGGTGCACTGATGATGCGTGAGGCCAGTTCGAGAGTCATGCTGCTGGCCTTTGCTGCTGGCCTTTGCTGCTGGCCTTTGCTGCTGGCCTTTGTTGTATCGGTTATAGACTTTCGTTTATTTGCTTGGGAAGGCGTTCAGGACGGGGTTCCATGGGACATCAAGTATGGGACGGCAAGGAAACGCATTCGCTACGGTCTATGGGAGAAAGCAGGATGCGGCATGGTTACGAGGGTTGACTGCCTCGACGAGGGCTGACCTCCCCCACCGACAGATGATGCAGAGAACACAGAGACGGCAAGAGACGGCTGGGAAAAGACGATGCACAACAGTTTGCGATTGGGCTTTTTTAATGGTAATGAGACATGTCAACTTGCAAGACGATCCTCTGGCGCCCTTCGTGTCGTAGCCTTCATGGGCCTTTGGCGGGGTTCCGAGATCGGGATCTGCCCCGCGGCGCCGGGGTCTTTGTGCCCCTCCTCTCGTAGCGCAATGCCCAGCATCGCCAGGGCGCGAAAAGGACGGCGGCGGCGGCGGCGGTGGGAGGTCGGAGAGGAAGAGTGAAAACGTTCACTTGACGTGATCGACTAGCTGCTGGATCGCATGATGCATACATGCACTCATGGCGACAGGACCCATGTATTCGGCATTTGTCACCATGGACGCCCCCCACATGGCGGGATTCGACGCCAGCGAAAAAGCCTCCATCATTCATGGGCCATCAGAGTGACTGAAATACTAAAGTCGAGTCATCGCCACTCCATCACCGACACCACGACGACGGCTGCTAACGCCATCGTCACCGCACACACACTCTGCGACACCACCATGTCGAACAAGACCCCTCAGCCTACCGCCTCTGGGCACACTTCTGGCGCCCAGCCGAAACAGCTCTCGCTGGCCACACGCGCCATTCACAGCGATGACCACATCAGCGCTCACCGGGCCATCGCGCCGGCCATGCACGTCTCGACGACCTTTGAGTACAGTCGCAACCCAGATGATCTCAAGCACTGGGACAATACCGATGTGCGTCTCGTTGTTGCCTACCCTTTGACCTTGGCGGCAGGCGAAGAGAAGTGAGATGCAGAATGCTGATGAGAGCAGCCCGCGGCTCCCCTCGACTCGCACATCTACTCCCGCGCCACGGCCCCCAACACGACGCGCCTCGAGGCCATCCTCTCGTCAGCCCTCAACGGGCCCTCGATGACCTACGCCTCAGGTCTCGCCGCCTTTCACGCCCTGCTCGTGCGCCTCAACCCGCGCCGCATCGCCATCGGGCCCTGCTACCACGGCTGCCTCGGCATCGTGCGCCTCATGAACCGCCTCACGGGCCTCGAGGCCTTTGACCTGCCGCTCGACCCGCGCGCCGACTCGGACGTCTGGGCCCAGCTGCGGCCCGGCGACGTCATCCACGTCGAGACGCCCCTGAACCCCACGGGCGAGGCCCTCGACCTCGTCGCCTACGCCGAGCGCGCCCGTGCCGCCGGCGCCTATCTCACCGTCGACGCCACCTTTGCGCCGCCGCCCCTACAGGACCCGCTCACCTTCGGCGCCGACGTCGTGCTGCACTCGGGCACAAAGTACTTTGGCGGCCACTCGGACATGCTGTGCGGCGTGCTCACCGTCAACCCGGCGCGCGCCGCCGCCACCGCCGCCGCCGCCGCCTCTGCCACCGGCAAAGCGGCCGAGGAGAAGGAAGACATGGCGACGCTGCTGCGCTTCGACCGCATCTTCCTCGGCAGCGTCATGGGCAGCCTCGAGGGCTGGCTCGGCCTGCGGTCGCTGCGCACCCTCGAGCTGCGCGTCCTGCGCCAGTCGCGGTCGGCCGAGCAGCTCGTCGCCTGGCTCGACGCCGAGACGCGCCGCGACGGCAGCCCCGCCTCGCGCCTCGTGCTGCGCGTCAGCCACGCGAGCCTGCAGCCCGGGGCGCGCGATCCCGACAGCTGGCTGCGCAAGCAGATGCCCGGCGGCTTCGGCCCCGTCTTTGCCTTTTACATGAAGGACAAGAGCCACGCGCGCCGGCTGCCGAGCAAGCTGGGACTGTTCCACCACGCGACGAGCCTCGGCGGTGTGGAGAGCATCATTGAGTGGCGCAGGGTCAGCGACGGCGAGTGCGATGAGAGGCTGCTGCGCGTGAGCATTGGTGTCGAGGGGTGGGAGGACCTGCGGGATGATCTTGTGGAGGGATTCGCGGCTTTGATCAAGGAGGATGAGACGCCTCTGGATGATCTGAGGGGGTCTCTCGTCATCTAGATGTTCTTGGCATGGTAGACGGCGTGCATCAATGGTAGGACAGACATATCGACAGTCGCGAGCTATCTGCCTTAAAGTGAATGTTTTGTCAAATCGAAACTCGAATTTTGCTTCCATGTGCCTAAAATGCAGGCACGTGGAATTCTACCTAGTATTTCCCGTCTATGCAGACACCGAGGCAAATGAAGACGTACATTGCAGCGCAAGCCGTCCCATCCTCGTCCGCGGAAATCAAAGAGGAATACGCACTGAGCCATCTGGCGCCACAAACTCCGGCAGCATGTACCGTGCGGAGACAAGACTGCTTGATGTTAGCATGTAATTTTCATTTGCGGGGACACACACATGCAGACGTACCTAAACTCGTACGTAGCAGTAACCATGGTGCGACAGGCATCACAATATCTCCGGACCGTCCTGTTGAGCATCGGCGACTGTTCAGTAGCGCGATCGAGAACCGAGGCCGCCGCATCAAACCGGGCTACTGAGTCGACGAGACGGACGAGCAGCTCGTCTACGGAGCCCTGGAGGTCCATGCCTTCTTTCATGAGGGCGCTGACGGCGTTGATGAGGCACATGGTGCGCTGTAGTGGTTAGCGACAACTTAGGTTGTGTGTCAATGGCGATACTCACGAGCTCCTTCTTCAGAGAAAGGATGTCATTGACACTACATGCAATATCAGCTAACTACTCATGGAGGCGGGGGGCTCTCGAAGCGGTTTTCGCAGAGACGTACATGATGATGGCAATGTTGGCTTCCCTCCAGACGTCACGGCGGGCCTGGCTGTTCATGATGTGCTGTGGCAGATGCTCACCAATGATAAACCTGACCATGTTAGCACGCACACGTATTGGTTACTTCGGGTTGCACCGACTCGACAAGACCTGTCAAGGTGTAGACGGCCGTTGTGCCGAGGCGAAGATCAATGTACTCATCGTACTCCAGAATCTTGCCTGAAATCCGGTACTCCTGTTCCAGTCCTGAGCATGTGATGAAGACGTCGACTTCATGCAGGAAGCGCTCGGTTGTCTCTGTGTTGATCACTCGTCAGCGTACCACTCGTCGGAGGGGGAACCTGGAATCAAAGGACGAACCTTCTGTAAAGAAAGAGGCTACATCGCGGCCAAAGAGCTTGACGGCCCCGTTCACACAGTCGATTGCACAATCCGCAGATGAGACTGGGCTGCGCATGTATTGGTTGAAAGAGGCCACCGTTTCTTGGCGGTAAAGGTTGGCCTCCTCGAGATCATCAGCGAGATCGTACTCAGCTGTGTCAATGGTGTCGTCCCACAGGAAAAGCCATATCGTATAGTAGGAAAGAGTCTTCAGCGTCTCCCAATCAACGTGTGGGTACCATCTTGCAGAATGATTAGCAAGACTACAAAGGGTCTATAACTCCAAAAGGGGGGACGAACAAAGCACAGAACAATGCCAGATCTTGGCTCTTGTGCTGGGCAACTCGACTCGGGATACTAAGCATTCTGTAACATCTTAGCAACGCGTCCTTGCCAAAAGAACACACAGAACCTACTGAGTGATGAGCTCATTAACAAACTCCACCAGGGCCAGGTAGTGTGTGTTTCGGACAGTCTGAGGCCAGTGCTCGAATATGCCTCTCATGCTCGGAACATGGAGAGTGCGACCATGCAGAGCCCGGGCGATGGCCTCTCCGTCAATCTCGGTATGCATGGCGATGGCGATGGCAACCGGAGGAGAGCTCTATATGAATATATAGCTTCAAGTCAAAGGAAGGTGTGTAGAAGCGAGAGGCAGCAGTAATGACGGTGAGGCGACCAGAGCTGGCTTGTGTTGCTGTCGAAGAAAAAGGTTCGAACGGGAGCAAGTTGTGGGTTTTAAAGTTAGTTATTAGTTCAGCCGGTGAATGAAATGCCCTGGCTGACAATTATAGGTATACCTGATTCACAGCAACGCAATGACGCCCCTTCCTGTTGGCATCGACGTGAATGTGAGTGGACGTCTAGTTGCAGCCAGTAGGTCGATTGGACTGTAGACAAAGAGCTGAGAATGGTTCAAGAGGTAACTTTCATTTCCTATCCGCTCAGAGTGGGAGACCATCCACAAGTCTGGCGAGCCTGACAGAGGTCAGAGCTGCTCTTTTACCCAGTACGGAGATATGCAACGGACCGTTGGATAGCCACTGGTCGGCGAGCGGTATGCAAATTTGGCATGTACCGCATCGGAAACAAGTGAATACACAAAACAATTCGTTGTCAAAGACAACATCAGAAAGAGTAAGGACACAGAGGCCGGAATCTTGGGGGTTCAAACTTTGTCGTCGTCTTCTATCGCCACTTCATGATGGACTCTAATTCGGACTATCGATTTCGACGGCGGACAAGGCTAACCTCCTGTCTGCGCCCAGTTGGCCGAGCATAAGTTCATCCTGGGGCTGAGGTAGTTCGGGGAAGTCTCCTCATCTTGAAGCCTCCGCTGCCCTTACGTCGCACCATGTCTGGTTGCGCAAGCGTGAATAGCCCTAAAGTTTGTGCTTGAGACTTGCAGCATTTACTGAATCCGTCCATCAAGCGAGGGCTGAGGTTGTGCCCTAGGAGACAACAAGTCGGCGCAATCGAACGCTTCTGACAAGGATCACGCTTGCCTGCACTCGATTATGCGGCGTGCCGCCTCTCCTTCGCAGGCCAAGCGTCAGCCCCCTCGCCTAGCGGGAGTCTATTGCCGAAACCTCGTGGATTGTGCGACGACAGTCTGATAGGAGGCTGACGCACACATGGATCCTCATGCGGGCTATACAAGACGGGACCGGGATGCGGCGTCGCAAGCAGGCGCTCTGCGCGACTGAACAACCAGGACCGGCTTATGGCCAACGGCTCAGCATCGGTCTCATCGAAATTTTGGTGTCTCGGCCATGTGTCAAGCGGTCAAGTGTCAGACAGCCCTCTGATTTTCGACGGCGCAGCACTTGTTGTTAGGTACTTCTTGTGCCAGTGGTGTCCTCTCACGGAGTTCCTTCTTTTACAAGATCCGTAATAGTGACTATTTCGTATCCTCGACTCTTGATTTCCGGGAGGACCTCCCCAAGCATCGGCACAGTCCAGCTTCTCCTGTCGTGGCAGATGATAATGGCACCCGGTCGCAGCATACTCAAGATGTGTCGAGCATTGACTCTCGGCCGGCTGATCTGGGGGTCGTGGGGGTAAATGCTGCCGAGCACCATCCTGTAGCCCAGCTTGTCGACCAGTATCCGCATGCGATCGCTGAAGAAGCCAGAGCCCGGTCGGAAATAGTTCGCTGGCGCGGGAATGTTTTCGTAGTCGTACACGCTCTTGATCTTCCTGCTGACACTCCTTATCTCGTTCTCGAGCTGGGCGTCGGTCAGCGAGCGCGAGGGCTCGTCGTGCATGGCATGGTTGCCGAGTTCGTTGCCGTCTCGTATGATTTCGCCGAGAGCGTCGAGGCGGCTCTCGACCTGCGAGCCGATGACGAAGAAGGTCGCGTGGGCGTCGTTCTCGCGGAGGAGCTTGGCGATCGCAGTCGTGTGTTCGGATGGCGCATCGTCGATGGTCAGGGCAACGATTTTCCGCTGCGTCTCAATTTGCCACAGGACATCGGGCCACTTGCGCTGAAAGTGTCGGATGAGGGCCGCGGGCGGCTTGTAGATGACGTAGAAGGGAATAATCAGGAGTACGCAGAGCGCGAGAAGGCCGAGGAGAGTCGCCATTCGGTTCCGCCGCACGCGTCTACGCAGCTTGGTGGGTAATCGTAGGAGATGCAGTCGTGGCGCCATTGCTCTCGCTCAGACCCGTGAGGCATGAGGGGAGAGGTGATGGAAGCGGAGGGTCGACGTGAACATGGTGTTTGTCGCAGGTGCGAAACGAAAGTGCTGATGATCGATCGGACAGGGGCCTGAAGATGGAGCTTGAGCTCGGACGCATCGTGTTCAGGGGTCTGTGGCTTTGCGAGTCTTCTTTGTGGCTGGTACCGACATGGGTCCACTTCACCGCCAAAGGCAACTTCACGACACGATGCTGGGTCTAAAACAATTGACACCGCTGAGATGTCTTTAGGATCTGTGGCTCTTAAATTATGGGATATTTTCTATAAGTGACTGAAGTTGTTCCAACTTGCTGTCATCAAACCATTTAATTTCAAAAAACAAGTCTAGCAAAGTTACGACACAAACCGATCCAGCACAAACCATGAGCGAGCACTCGTCTCAGGACACACACAGGGCATAACAAGCGACATGCAATCGCCAGCACCAACATCGCGTTTTCTCTCGGCAAAAATCCGTCCATCAGAGCAACAGAGATCCAATGCCTTGCTATTCCAGACACTCGTTTGCTCGGCAGTTTCCTGACCTCCAACAACTGCTTCACTACCTAGTGGAAGCCCTTCCAAGTGCCACCCAGCTCACCGCTGAAGAAGACAACGGAGCAACATGCATATAGTCGCGCCGGTGATATGCAAGGCTCATGATATCTATGCTTCTAGCGTTGGTCTGCAACAATTTTGATGCATGAGCTTAGTAGGTAAGCTTTGGAGTAGAATTTTCATGCTGGCGATGAATTCGCCATGAAATTGGAGGGTGTCAAAGAGGCTGTCCCGTTGGTCAGAGGCAGGCACCGTTGAAACGCTGATTGTATGTGAACGAGTTGTTCAAAGCGTTCGATCTCACGCTTTTGACGTCCTGTCAACGCTCGCAAGGCCTCCCATCATGAGAACTTAGTTCTTCTATAACACCGACACATCGAACCACGAGCATAGACCTAAAGCTTAGGTGCTCGGTATGGCACAAGTACTACGTGTCAACTCCGTTGGCAGTCCACAAATGATTTGATCAGCCATGAAGGCTCGTCTACTAGCTTCGCTGAAGTAGACACAGGAAGCGATATCGACCTCGTGAGCATGCCAAACTCATTCCGCTAAGGCTTTAAAGCCTTGATAGTGGCACCGAGTCGTATCTACCCATGGGCTTCTCGATCCACTACAGGATGCCAGCGTGTTCAGTTCACTGTTGGAATCCTTGGGGAGGGAAAGTCTTCACTGCTGAGGTCCTGCTCTGGATGCGTCGAGCCGAGCTTTCATGCGTGGTAATGCAACTAGTAGCCCAAAAAATGATCTGGAAGACGAAGCCGCAGTTGATTGAATCTACGAACTTTTAAAAAGAGAACGCCATGACGATCATTGATAGGAAGGTTCCATACAGCTCTCCAAATTTGATACAGAACGTCGCACTACACAATACCTCTTGTCCCTTTAACCAAGGACCGAACGTTCCATGCCTCAAATCCGTTCTGTCTCTCCGCCCACGGTAAACACGCAACACCGGGTTTCAGAAAGGCTCTCTTGAACGCTGGCCCTAGATCCCCATGGGACCATTCCAGGAGAACTCTCTCCGCAAAGCATCTTTTCATCAAAGTAAAGCACGTCGCAGGGCACGGTGACACGTCAAGTGGGACTCGAATGCCATGAAGCTTATTCTATCCATACTTTATTACCCGCCCATTAATTCTTCGGTTAACTTTATGGATGGTCCAGCATGATCTGGCATTCTATCGTGAAGAATGGCCCCAGCCGGTCCCGTTCACTGCAGCACCTTGGAATCCAGCAAACGAGCCGTAACGCCGTGCCGCAAACCTTCCCTCGCCCTGCACCACGCGGCCCGACGATGACGTAGCACTGCCTCGCTTCAGCCGTTAGGTTATCGACTGGTCGCCTACCCTATATCGAGCCAGATCGCAGACCGCGCCAGACCTGCCGGTTCAAGTTGGGTCGCTCGCAAGAAAAGGTGTCACGAGTCTCGATTTCGGCGGCCCCTCCGCTGGCGTACCTCCCCAAAGAGGCAATTGATCGACGCGGACACCCACAACCGTCCGGGGCACCTCCGTCCGTCCGGGGGCGGGGTCGTCAATCAATCTGAACCGTGATGAACCCCACGCATGGCACCGGCAGATGTGATTCCGGAGCCACCCAGGATCGTTCATCTAAGGCTATACTATGGAATAACCACAGTGTTTGAGTTCTGCCTGGAAACAGCTCATCGGGGACTGTCACAGGGGGGGGATGCATTTCAAAAACGTCTCGAGAAAGTTGAAGGTCAAAACTGTGTCTTGTTTTGCTGCCGTCGGGCGCGAGAGGACATCCACACATTGGACTGAACATGTTCTACCAGTCCTGTTTACTCAAAACGCCATTCAGGATCCATCCAAAAGGATCCAAGTCAATCCCCCGATTACTCCCCGGACCAAAATATCGCCAACCCGGGCGCCTCAGGCTGCCATGTGAACCGGAACACTCCCGCATGCCGCGTGAAAGTTGAGTCGCATGCGCGCACTCACTTCAATATGTACAACGAATGATTGGAAAATGCCGACAAGTCGACATTGTGGCATTTGGAGCGCGTGGGTTTAGATCCACACTTCCGCCGCCGCCGGCCTGGCGTGCGACTGCGGCTGCGCGTAGCTTTCCTGGAAGAAGGCGTGGAAGAGGCTCTGCACTTCGCCCATGTAGTCCTCGGCGCTGTGCTTGTAAAGGCCCTGCGCCTTCAGCGCCTGCTCCTCTTCGTCGAGAATGGAGTGCTTGATGCCGTAGTCCTCGGCAATCTCGGAAACTTGAGCCAGCTCACGACCAAAAGGATGCGACTCGATGATGGCAGGCTTCTGTTGCTGCTGGTACGCGACAGGAGGAATAGAAGGGACTGGCGGCTTAATGCTGGGTGTCATGGAGTTGTGAGACATGGTGGATGCGGCGGTCGAGGCTGACGATGTCCTTGAGTAGCTAAAGCTGGCCTTGGTGGAGAGAGTGTGATCCGAGTCCCGCGACATGGCTGAGATTGATCGTTGGCGGGCGATGGCGTCGTAAGACGCCTTCTTGGTGTGAGAAGGGGATCGCTTGGGGATAGCAGGCACAGGAGGAACCTCGGGCACAACGTAATCCTTTGCTGATACCGGTGCGACAAAGTAGCAGGAGAGATGGTTCGGCTGCATCGACTTGGACTGCTCATCGCGGTCGACATCAGGGCTGGTGGGAGGCGTGGAAGCGACAGTGCTCGGGCTGTCTGGCTCTTCGTCTGAAGACTTGGCGGATTCGGCGGACTTGGTCGAGTTGCTGCTTGAGGTGTTCCGAGAGATATCTGGCGCATTGTACGATAGCATGTTGGTGGTGTGAATCAGCTCGACGGGTGCTGAGATTTGGTGCCGGACTGAAACATGAGGAGTCTTGGTGGTCTTGCTTCGTTGAGGACCATTCTCCTTGTTGGCCTTGTTGGCAGCGGCGGCAACGTCGATGCTCTGCTTCACCCTGCGGGTTGTGAAGGCCCTAGATATCGACGACATGGCGAAGGTGTTGTGTTGGTGAGTGTCCGACATGTGGCTCGTGAGAACAACAGACAGCCTGGAATGAGCCTTTGGGGGAGAGGACCCTAGTAATGGGGGACCTGGAGCTCGGCTGGGTGGAGGGTCTGGCTCCGAATAGAACGTAGCGTCGGTGCCGGCTGCTCAGAATTGATACCGCCGAGAGGGTGGTGATGGTGGTGCGAGGGCTGCAGGCGTGATTGGGCCGAAGTCCAGAAGTGGAAGTTTCGGTGGGGAAGGTGCGTGTGCGCGTGCTGCAATACCTGCAAGGCAGATAGAGGCGTGGATGTGGGCGGGTGGCGGCGGAGCACGAGCTGTCAATCGCCGAAGAATGTTGGGTTTCTGCTGACAGCGAAAGCTATGATGAATAGAAGTGAAGAAATCTTCTGCAGGCTCAGTCTTCCGGGTGGGAAAAGTTGCGTGTGCAGGAAGTTCGTGGTGAGAATCGGGGTTCCGTTTTCTCGACCGAGTTGGTGAAGGAAAGAAGAGGCGATAGATGCTCGGGTTTAGCCGACCGGTGAGTTGGCGGAAGGAGAGTGATTGGTACGACCGAGAGCTTGGTCAACGCTGGTGTTGCTGGTGTAAGACCTTTTCTTGATTCTCTGAGTCTGGGTGAGTCCCGTATGTGTTGTGTTTGTGTCGCGTTGTGGGAAATGAACGTTCAACGTGAGGTGAGTTGGGCCGTGTTCGACACGAAAGTGCTGATCCTCGCAGTCGTCTAGACTGACTGGTGATTTCTATAAAGGAAGGAAGATGGAAAAATCGTCACGCCACAAGGGAATGGAGAGCGTGGAAAAGTACGTTGAGAAGTGAAGAGAGGATTAAGGCTGGACGTCCTCAAGATCTGGCGTCGAGCTGCCTTTGGTTCGCAAGGTGAACTTGGATGAGGGAAAGAGAAAAGCCTATCGAGCGGCAGGGGAGGGAAGTGCCAATTATTTGGGGGGGGCACAAGCTCTGTAGGCGAGGGGACGTGTTGTGTTCTGCAGGGCGGCCGGAGGATTGGGGACTGCCTGGCTCTTGCGCTCTTTGCTCCTCTTTCTTGTTCCTTGCCCTGGCGCTCTGTCGCTCTTTGATTGCCTTTTGGACCAGGAGCGTCCCGCGCTTCCCCTGTCCCTGCTCACTACGATTTCCCCTCATTGGTCGAGACCACGAGAGACCCCCGGTTCGTCCGGACCCTGGTAGCGCCTAACGAGCTCGTGGGAGGAGCGGAGCAGTGATCAGCAGTCGTTGGGCCAATGAGATGGGGCCCTCATGGGGCTCGACCCCTGCCGATGGTCCTTTGTTCTTTCCTTGCGCTGTCGGCTGCTACTGCTCGCCTTCAAATCCCTTCTTTCCTCGAAGCGTCGCCATCGCGTTGCCGCATATCCACGGACCTGGATCTCGCCAGTTTGCGGCTCCGACGAGAACAACCCCCGTTGCCGAAACAAAGCAGTCAGGGTCAAAGACTTGATGACATCCTTGACGACCGACCAACCGACTGAACTTTCATGTACAGAGAATGTCACCCTCCTCCAACCACCGTGGGGAATCTGACTCGCATGGAGATGGCCCGGTCTACGGCACGTGGAGCTCGTTGGATCGACGGACTGCTCAACAGGCGGTACATGGCACTCGAGGCAATTATTCCAGGCCATCCATCCATCAGACGCACTTTTACAGTGGGCTTCCAGACCGATCACCCGCCGGATCAGGACACGCAGAGTTCAGCAGACTCATGGCTGTACATGTACCACTCGTCCTTCAGCGCTCCCAATTTTGCATGGCTGCTCGTCGGTAGCCCCTTGGATCTGCCGATTGCCAGCATTGACGCTGCACACGCACACGCACGGCACACAGAACACAGAAGCTGCACGCAGGGTCAGCCAAGAGAACGAGGCGTGTGAGAGACGTGTCCAACGCCAACGCCAACTCAGCGTCACTGCGCCTGTTGTCATTGCTTCGTTGTACAACCAGGCTGCTGGAGCCCAAACAGCGAACAGACATTGGACCGCAGGGCGCAGAAGCAAACCGACCGTTTGAGCCTCCTGCTTGTCTCTCGGACCCCGGCGGCGTGGTGTGAAGCGCTCCGCTTGACGTGACCATTCAAAAAAACTTGCGTTCACTTGGTATTGTCAAACCTCCCAAAAGTATGTGTGCCAGCCACACCCCCCCTCGAACTTACAGTACATGGAAGCAGGCCGCCAGATCCCCCTCAGACATCGCGTAACAGACACCCCACCATCGAACCATCGATCAAAAATTGCCTTCGACCAGAAACGATCGAGGATCGCCCAATCGCCCTATGGAGTCGCTCTTGTTGCTATCTTTGCATGTTTTGGCTGCAGAGAAAGTAGATCACAGGCTTCTCGGCCTCCCCAGGCGCCCCCTCCAAGACCCCCCAGAATCACCATATGGAAACGAATCCCTTGGTCCCATTGGGCCATGGCCATGCGGTTTCAGTGTTTCATGCCGCGCCGTCCTTCAACAGTGGCGCCTGTGCCTGCGCAAGTGGCTCTGAGTCGGGGTGTGCTGGGGTTTTCTAGTCCCTGATCCTTGAGGGCACATCAGGGGCTTTGGGTTTGACCATCCTGGCCTCCTGCCCGTTTCGGGTTAAGAGGACTCGCCGTTCTACTTGTACATGTATGCTCTGCTGTCAACGAACAGGAGCCGGCGTGGCTCGTCTCTGCTATCTCGAGTCCGGCGAATCCCTCACATGCCCAACAGTTGGGTAAAAGCAGCGCGGTCCAGGCTCCGGGTACCTCCCACTTTTCCACCCGTTTCCACCCCACACCTCTTCGGGCAACTGCTCGATCAAGACTTTTCATCGGGCGTTTTCTTTGCATGCATCCAGGGCCGTTTGGAAGTGCCGAGAAGGGAAGCTCGTGGAGTGCAAGCGTAGTCACAGGTGGCAGGTGAGAGAGACGCATGTGCCTCGTCCACCGTCAGTGGGATCACACGAGACCAGAGACAGGTGTGCCGACCGCCTGAACGACCGACCGACCAACAGACAGCTTCCCTGGTGCAAGCTGAATTGGCGCATGCTCACGATCCTCAAACCCCCTTCATCACCGACGCATGAACCAAGCGCAAGCGGCCCTCACCCGCGTTGCCGCCCCCCGTCATGACCCAGGAGAGGCCACGCCTTAATTGTTTCGCCCATTTCTTTTTATGGGTGCGACCCTCATGCCATCCCAACCTCAGCCATGCTTCTTTGCCCAGGGCTGCTTCTGGCCCCTATAGAATGCGATGGCGCTGTCGGGCTGATCCTGGGATCCTTTGTTCTTCGAGATGAGCTGAATCGCTGAACTATGCCTGTCCTTTGACAGACGGCGGGTGGGCAGGTCCAGTAGCACGAGCGTGCACAATGGACTCGAAGCGGACGCAAGCTGAGTATTCATCATTTTCTTTTGGCCTCGACACTAGCAAAAGCTTGACAGCAGATCGGTACACATGTGTACAACATGTGCGATTCGACTGGTGGCTGCCCGACGGACGAGGTTGATCATCGCCTCCCGCCCCTGCTGGACCGGGGGCCGGTGGTCCTAAGGCCCCTCCCCCTTGAATCTAGTCCTTGATCCGTCTCTATCCACAACGGATCCGCTACTCCAGACAACGATACCGATCGATACTGGTTCCACCCGTTCAATCCTCATCCATTGAATCGTCGCTTCGGTCGGCCTTGGCGCCGTTATCGCCCTCCTCCTCGTCGTCGCTGCCTTCACTGTCGTCCGAGTCGACACCCACTGTCCTGTCTTCCACCGCACCCTCCTTGACCGGGACGGCGACGCGTTCGGAGAATGCGTGACGAACGGCGGCATTTGTGCTGGTGTCCCAGATGTGCATGGTGCCCTTGCTGCCCGCCACACTGAGACGGAACGCCACCTCCGGATCCGGCGCAAAGTTGGTCGCAAAGATCTTGCCAACGTCCAGATTGCGCGAGACAACCATGCTGGGCCCGCTCGCCTGGATGTTCCAGAGCTTGACCGTCTTGTCAGTTGAACCGGTGACCATGAAGCCGGGCACGACGGGGTTGATGTCAAAGGAGGAGACCGACTCGTCGTGCGCCTGCAGGGTCCAGACGGCCTTGGTTGCCGCCGGGTTGGAAGGCGCGTTGCGGACATCGTGGTAGTGGATGATGCCGTTCTCGGTCGAGACGTAAAAGTAGTTCTGGTCGTGGGGGTTCCATCGGACATTCTCAACGTCACTCTCGACGCCCCATCGTGGGGCCTTGGCATCGGGCGCCCTCATGTCGGCGGCCACAACGGTGCGATCGTAGCTGCCGCTGAGCAGCACCGTCGGCTCAGTCGTGTGCCACGCCAGCGAGCACACCTTGTCCGTGTGGTACGTGTACGACTTGGCGCACTTGGTCGTGTGCAGGTCCCAGAGCTTGACCGTCTTGTCGGCCGAGGCCGAAGCAAGCAGGTTCCTGTGTTTCCTGTTGGCAGCAAGCGACAGGACGGCGTCGACGTGGTACTCGTCGTTGGCCTTGGCCTTCTTCTTCTTCTTCTTTTTCTTCTCCTCGGCGCCCTCGCCGCCCTGGCCAAGGATCGCATTAGGGTACATGCAGTCTATCGTGTCGAGATCCCAGACCTCGATATCGGGGTCCATGGTGCCGACGGCGACAAAGTTGGCCGTCGCATCCTTCTCGACGCCCTGCTTTTGCACGGGAATGTCGAGCCATTCGACGCACAGCGGGATGGCGGGCAACATGATGTCGTGGTGGACGTACAGGTTGTCGGCAGCGTCCTCGTAGACGTAGACCTCGAGATGGGCCAGTTCGTCCTCAATCTTGGCGGCCAGAAGCAGGTTGTCCGTCGCCAGGATCTGCATGTCGTCGCGGTCCTCGTCCTCGTCCTCGTCCTGAAGGGTGATGTAGGGGTCGTCTTTGTTGGACTCGTAGTAGGCCAGCGATTTGGCGTTGCCGAACATGCCCATGCTCTCGCCCTGGCCGGGCCTGTCCTCGTCTTCCTCTTCATCGTCGTCGTCATAGTGCTCGAGGTCGTACTCCTTGAGGTCGTCATCGTTAATGTCGATCCTATCATGGTCCGTCAGCTATTTGCACCCTTTCCTCAGAGCGCCCAGCCCAATGAACGCACTCTTCTTTCATCTTGTTCTCCTTCTCCTCGCTCGCACCCGCAGCCTTGGCGCCCTCGGCGTCCTGCGCCTCCTTGAGATCGTCTTCGGCATCATCGAGCTGGAGCTTGGCGAGCTCTGCGATGCGCTCAAACTCGGCCTCGTCAAAGGCGTATTTCTGGGGGAAGGGGGCCGCGAAGCCGCGCGGCACCCAGGTGGCGGATGTGATCATGGACATGACGAGCTTTTTTTTTTCTTTTCCCGCTGGCCGTGTCGACAGTTCTGGCAAAAGATTGAAAACACCCACGGTGTATGTGGACTTGGTCTGCGCCTAACCTTCCGGGGGGTCGGGACTTCAAAATCTGGGAAGCGCTGGCACTGTGGCGGTTGGTGGACGTGGACGTGGACGTGGGAAAAAAAAATATGTGGTGGGGCTTATCTTATCTCCCCTCCCCGCCATGACGGTGTCTGGAGAGCTTGAGCTACCTAGGGAGGGCCTTGGTGCTGTCATTCCTTTCTACGCGGATCAATCTTGTACTAACGGTAAAGCATATGTGGGAAGAATTGAAGTCTATTTCATGACAATGCCAGCCACATTGTCAACAGGCCCAGACTATGAGAATTCTCGAGACTGGCATAACTTTGTCAAGACTGACTGAAAGTTTGTTTGACAGCTTAATCTTATCGATGAGATCCGCCGGCCGGCAGATCTTCGGCATTGGCTTTCCTCCCCTGACATCAATCAGCAGTTGTTCTCGCGACGAACACAGATATCCTCCCCTCCATCATCTCTCTCCGTCAGGACAACCCCCTCCCCCGATACACCGCCAGCATGTCCGAAGACCGATCCTATGCCCCGCCGGTCTTCAAGCGGCGAAGGCTCGACGGCAGCGGCCGCTCGACGCCGCGGGCCGAGCACGCCTCGACACCGGGCCCCGACGTGCCCCAGCCGACAGACGAAGACACGAAAGCGCTGGACCGCGACTGGTACGCCGGCGACGAGTTTGGCGGGCACGTGTTCGGCGACGACATGCACAACCCGTTCGGCCACGACTACTCGGCCTGGGAGAAGGAGCACCAGGAGGCCGTCAAGGCGGAGAAGATGTCGAGCCGGTACGACGCGCGGCGCGAGCAGCGCAACAGGGACAACGACGCCTGGGAGACGAACCGCATGCTCGTGTCGGGCGTCGCGCAGCGGCGCGACATGGCGGCCGACTTTGACGACGACGAGGCGACGCGCGTGCACCTGCTCGTGCACGAGCTGCGCCCGCCCTTCCTCGACGGCCGCACCATCTTTACCAAGCAGCTCGAGCCCGTGCCCGCCGTGCGCGACTACCAGAGCGACATGGCCGTCTTCAGCCGCAAGGGCAGCAAGGTCGTCAAGGAGGCGCGGCAGCAGCGCGAGCGCCAGCGGCAGGCGCAGGAGGCGACGAGCATGAAGGGCACCGCGCTCGGCAACCTCATGGGCGTCAAGGAGGAGGAAGGCGACAGCGCCATGGCCATTGCCGGCGAGGAGGACGCCGTCAGGAAGCCCGACGGCGAGACGAGCAACAAGTTCAGCGACCACATGAAGAAGAAGGCCGAGGGCGGCAGCGACTTTAGCAGGACGAAGACGCTGCAGGAGCAGAGGCAGTACCTGCCCGCGTTTGCCGTCAGGGAGGACCTGATGCGCGTCATTCGGGAGAACCAGGTCATTGTCGTCGTCGGCGAGACGGGCTCCGGCAAGACGACGCAGTTGACGCAGTTCCTGTATGAGGAGGGCTACGGAGACTCGGGCATGATTGGGTGCACACAGCCGAGGCGTGTCGCCGCCATGAGCGTCGCGAAACGTGTGGCGGAAGAGATGGACGTCAAGCTCGGCAGCACCGTCGGCTATGCCATTCGTTTTGAGGACTGTACCAGCAAGGAGACGGTCATCAAGTACATGACCGATGGTGTGCTTCTTCGAGAGTCGCTCAACGAGCCTGACCTCGACAAGTACTCGTGCATCATCATGGACGAGGCGCACGAGCGTGCGTTGAACACCGACATTCTAATGGGACTCTTCAAGAAGATCTTGCAAAGGAGACGAGATTTAAAACTCATCGTCACGTCTGCCACCATGAACTCGAAAAAGTTCTCCGAATTCTACGGCGGCGCCCCAGATTTCACTATTCCGGGAAGGACGTTTCCGGTCGACACCATGTTCCATCGGTCGCCGGTGGAGGACTATGTGGACCAGGCGGTGCAGCAGGTTCTGTCCATCCATGTGTCTATGGACCAAGGCGACATCCTCGTTTTCATGACCGGTCAAGAGGACATTGAAGTGACCTGCGAGCTGGTGCAGAAACGCCTGGATGCGCTGAATGACCCACCAAAACTCAGCATCCTCCCCATTTACAGTCAGATGCCTGCAGACCTGCAGGCCAAGATTTTCGACCGAGCGGCACCGGGAGTCCGCAAGTGCATCGTAGCGACGAATATTGCGGAAACTAGCTTGACAGTCGATGGTATCAAGTACGTCGTAGATGCGGGCTATTCCAAGATGAAAGTCTATAACCCCAAGATGGGTATGGATACGCTTCAGATCACCCCCATCTCCCAGGCGAACGCTTCACAGCGTTCAGGTCGAGCTGGCCGCACAGGGCCCGGCAAGGCGTTCCGGCTGTTTACAGAAAAGGCCTTTAAAGAAGAACTTTACCTACAGACGATTCCGGAAATCCAGCGGACGAACCTCAGCAACACGGTTCTCATGTTGAAGTCGCTCGGCGTCAAGGATCTCCTCGATTTCGACTTTATGGACCCTCCACCGCAAGACACCATCACCACCTCCATGTTCGACCTCTGGGCTCTGGGCGCCCTCAACAACCTGGGCGAGCTGACGAAGCTGGGCGCCAAGATGAGCGCTTTCCCCATGGATCCGTCACTGTCGAAGCTTCTCATTACGGCCGAGGAATACGGCTGCAGCGAGGAGATGATCACCATCGTCTCCATGCTGTCCGTGCCCAACGTGTTCTACCGACCGAAGGAGCGGCAAGACGAGGCCGACACGCAGCGCGAGAAGTTCTGGGTCCACGAGTCGGATCATCTGACCTACCTGCAGGTGTACTCGGCGTGGAAGTCCAACGGCATGTCGGACGGCTGGTGCATCAAGCACTTCCTGCACCCCAAGTCGCTGCGGCGCGCCAAGGAGATCCGCGACCAACTGCTCGACATTATGAAGATGCAGAAGATGCAGATGCTCAGCTGCGGCATGGACTGGGACGTCATCCGCAAGTGCATCTGCTCGGGCTACTACCACCAGGCCGCCAAGTACAAGGGCTCGGGCGAGTACATCAACCTGCGCACCAACCTCGGCGTCCAGCTGCACCCGACCTCGGCCCTGTACGCGGGCCACCCGCCCGACTACATTGTGTACCACGAGCTCATCCTCACGTCCAAGGTGTACGTGTCCACCGTCACGGCCGTGGATCCGCACTGGCTCGCGGACCTCGGCGGCGTCTTTTACTCGGTCAAGGAAAAGGGCTACTCGATGCGCGACAAGCGCATCACCGAGACGGAATTCAACCGCAAGATGGAGATTGAGACGCAAATGGCCGACGACAGGCGGCGGCAGCAGGAGCAGATGGCCGCCGAGCAGGAGCGGGACTCGAGGAAAAAGACGCTCAGCGGACCAGTGAAGAAGGTCGTCACACAGGGGGCCGTGAAGAAGCCGGTGATCAAGCGCAAGGGAAGGAACTTTTAGGATACCAAACGGCCTTTGTGTGCCAAATTTAACGAAGCGAGCCCGCTGTTTTGTCGGACGAGTTGCCACCCACTGCCTGTAACGTACATGGTCTCTTTCGACACGTCCAGAGTGCTTTGGCCAGAGCTGGCCGCTCATCGCACCTGAAAGTCCTTCTCTCCGTCGACAATGTCCCTCTCCGTCTGGTCCAGCTTGACAACCTTGGCAGAGCGCGGGCCCTGGTCGACGTCTTGGAAGAACTTCTTCAGCACGTCCTCGGGTCCCTGCGCCTCGCCTTCCACCTGGTCTCGTCAGCTCGAGTCGCTCGCTTCCAAGGAGGCGGGTGTTTGGGCCACGTCGCACCTTGTTGTCATCCGTGTTGCGACACCATCCCGTGAGCCCGTACTCTGTTCCTCGCTTTTGCGTAAAGTAGCGAAAGCCAACGCCTGAGAGTTGAGCGTGACGTCAGTTGTCGTCATGTCTTCGTGGAGAGGACTCGAGTGGCTGCTGGATATAGCTACCTTGGACACGGCCGCCGTGGGCTACAAAGTAAACCTGCCTGTCATTAGAATCTTGCACAGTGCTGATAAATGTCTCTGGACCACTCTACTCGTTTGTTCATTGTCATGAATTCGGAATGTGTACAAGTTGCCCGAGTTGGTGCTGAGCTTTGACGAGACCTTTGGGGTTGGAGGGGTTGAGGGAGGTGGGGTGAAGGTGCATGTTGTGTTAGTCAGCACTTGATGTGTTCTACGATGACCAAGTCATCAGAGCAGGGCTGGTTCAGGAAGAGGGTGGAGATGATCATGATGCTGGTATCCTTTGTGGCCGTCATTTTGAATGACGATATTTCTTTCATGATTCTTCATGAACATGAAAACAGGCACGCAAGACATGGTACTCCGAGACATAAGCTGACGAGTTTACTCAATGGCTGGCATCTTGGCTCGCGGCTCGGGTTGCGAGAAGCTTCATTGTGTCAATTGAGGGCTCAAAGTTCACTGCTGAATCGATCCTAGAGACGGAGGTTTCTTGCAGAGATGAATCGATGTTGAAGAGGCGGAATGCTTTCTGGCAGCATGTAGGCTATTGTTATGAGTTGATTTCTCACAATATGGAGTGGCGTTCGGGGGTTTCAGCCGTCAAAACACTGGACATATCCCAGGAAGAACCTAGGTTAAGAAATGATTTTCATATGGAAAGAACAAGAAACCTGAACGCTCCTGGAGTTAACACGATGCTGCAACCATTCTCAAAGTCAAGCTCCGTTATTACTCGCCGAATACTGTGTGCTGCTGCCATCTTGGGCCACCACCCAGAGGTTGCAAACATAACAACTCGTCCTCTGTTGTGCTCGGAAATTTCAGAACAGGCACAGGCGAAAGGTATATTCCGTAAGTCTTGGCTTCGTCTATATCTCCAAGAACGTCCAGATGTACACATTTCATCATGAGCATCCATGCCAGCGACAACTACCGTCTCGACTGGAACCAAGCCTGTGGGGCCATCGATAAGCCCGATAGTGGGCTGTGGAGAACCGGAGAGCCGCCGACGGCAGCCGCGATCTGCCAGATCGGTTTCCCAACTTCCTCACATTTGCACAACCACATCCCACCCACATCAACCAACCTGCTGCTCCTCTGACTCGATTACCACCACCACCTCCTACTACCCAGACGCCCAACGCAGAAAACAAATGGCATCAC
>NW_009276938.1:859793-862730 GCF_000150675.1 Verticillium dahliae VdLs.17
AATTTTTTAAGCTTTACATCATACTATTCTACTGTTATAACTATATCAGTTATGAATTATACTCTAACAGACACAATCAATATACACAGAATACATCAAACGTAGTTTATAATACATTGTACATACGAGGAGCCTTTCTCGCTCTCAGAGCATTATCAGTCTGATAGTCACTCTCTCTATCTCTGAGAACTACTCATCCTATCGACCGTTCTTTAATTTAAATTTATTCTAAATTTATTATTAAACAGTTTCTATCTATCTATATCTGCTAATTTCGATACATCCTCTATTCTCCCCCTCCTAAGCATGGCTCGTGCTATCTCTCACGTGTTATAATACCCTACTCCCGACGTCCGCCTCGCCGAGGAGTTTCGCCGCGAGTTCATGGACGCCATGGCCCAGCGCCGCCGGCAGAACGCCCAGCAGCAGCAGCAGCGCAAAAAGGCCCCCGCCGACGGCAAGGCCGACGAGGACGTCCTGCGCGGGCCCAAGCTCGGCGGCAGCCGCAGCGCCCGCGCCGCCATGCGCGATCTGCTGCTGGCCGAGGAGAAGAAGAAGCAGCAGGGCAGGCGATGAAGACCGCTTGCTTTTTCTTTCGTCATGAGTCTCAACGAGATAGGAGTTTGTATGGTTACATGTAGTCAATGATACCCATCCTTGGACGGCACAGGAAGCCTTTTTGCCTTTGCTCCGTGACTTTGTGAGGTGACACTTCAGCCGCCTGTTTCTCCGTTACCTGTATACCATACCACAGGATCACGAGTAATGCACTCGAGTCTAGTAAAGCCCGTCTGGGCGGTCAATTCTGAAGCTGGAATCTATCCATGCTGTAAATAGTGCGGGTGAGCATAGCCATGCCTCACCCCGTCCCAAACATAAAACACATCACTCATGTCGAAAGAAAAAAAAAGCAACCTCAAAAGACGATAGCCACCCATTGCAAAAGATAGACACCCTGTAGTACCCTTCCGAAACCCAATTGCACCTGTGAAACCAGTATACCCGTTGCCACGAGCAGTGTTTGCCGAACCCTAATAGTCGAGAAACGAATGATATGAATGTGAAGAAGGAAAATCTGCCGGCGCTCAGTTATGGTGAAAGACCAACAGCTGAGGGACGCCGGCCTTATGCAGGAGCGTGTGTGAAGAGTTCGTGTCGTGTGAAATCATAGTTTCTCCGCCGTTGATGCTAGTAGTTTCCAGACGCCCACGATATACTAAAGTAGCCCTGGTATAGGAGAGATGCCCGTCTTCACCTAATGTCCAGCTGGAATGGCTTGAATTTGCCCCCTATCGTAGCACAACGGGGGCACTTCCTTCGAGCTCCCTGTTCTGCCATGAGGACGTCGACGCAAGCTTGACAGAGGCCGCAGATGCACTCGGTGCACGCGTACGACTCTTTCAGCCTTGAAACGCTCTGGCAGGCAGCGCAGTAGATCTGGGTATTCTGGGAGGAATATGTCGGGGACGAATCAGAAAGCCCGCGTGACTCAATGTGGAAATTCTCCCCGCTTTCACCACTTTCAACCGAAGGAAAGGGGTCAATGGTGTCCTGGCTGTAGGATGGCGGGGTAAGGGCTTGCTGCAGCGGGGACGCCTGATAGCTGTTCCCACCGTGGAAATTGTGTTGTTGGAATGGTGGCATGGAAGCCCGCGGGATGGAGACGGGTGATTGCGGGACCTGATAGCTCATCAGCCGATCTAGACTCGCATCAGACTGGAGTTGACGTACTGGTGTGCGGTCCTCATCGATGTCGCCTGCAGCGGAAGCAGCTTGGTCGGCGGCGTCGATGAGATCCTCCCAGCGCTTTCCATAATCGGCCGAAGGCTCAGCAGAAAGTGCTTTGCGGTTGTTTGGCCCCAGTCGGTCATCATTCTGGATTCGACGGAGCCAGTCGTTGGCAGATCCTCGCGACTTTTGTTTCTTGTGGTACCCCTCTCGACCCCGCTTTGTGACGGATTGCTTCCTCGGGCGGCTTGGGCCAGCTGATCGTTGGATTGGAGGCAGCGTTGACGAGCGACCGGGGGGCGAGTTTGCTAGTATAGAAGGGAGTATATCGCGCGGCCTGCTGGAATTCATGGCGGGGAAAGGCTCGCTGGTGATGTCGTGAGGGGGCAAATGGATCGGGGGAAGCTCGATGGACGTTCGAGGCGGACGGCGCCCTTCGGTGTCCGAGTGCCAATCCTGCAGTGACGGCGATGAGTACGGGTCAAGCACGGAGGATGAAGAAAACTCACAATCTCAGACTCCCATTCGGGCTCAATCTTGTGCCCATGTAGCTGCGCCAGGGCCGCCGCTGCGCTCGCGGCAGGCAGCAGCGAGCCCGGCGTCCCGTATTCATCGTGGTTCACGTTCCGCGGGGTGCCCGGACTGCTCGAATCGTAGGCATGGCGATCGTGGAGGAAGCCTTGAAAACGGTCAATCAGGGGGGAAAACCCTTGACTTGATGGGAACGCACCCGCAGGAGCTGAAGTTGCGCTGGGCTGGGGCTGCTGCTGGACACGGGTGGACGGATCGGTGCTGATCATGAGTAGGAAGCTCTCTTCGGTGGCAGGGAGCTTCTGAATGTAGTGCTCGGGATGCGCACGTCGGATGTGCTCTTGCATCGAGCGATATCTCTTTTCCTACAAGAACAAAAGTCGGTTGTCAGCATACACTGCAATGTAGAACATCGCAGAAACGACTTCTGCACTTATAGCATCCTGGCCCAGTTCGCACGCCGGGTAGCGACAGTTGGGGTTCGAGCGAAGTCGTGCCGCAGTGGATTGATGGGAGAGGCTTCGGGGTGCAGGTCGGCGGGACACTCACTCCGATACAGCGTTTCCTACAGCTAGAGCCATCTTGGTTTCTTAGAGGGCAGACAACCTCATTGTTGGAATCGGCAATCGAGAACTGCGAAGTCAGAGAAGAATCTGGGCGGTTTTTTTGACCCCACCA
>NW_009276938.1:864169-897453 GCF_000150675.1 Verticillium dahliae VdLs.17
CGTGTCAGTGTGTTTGCCTTGGGATAGTGTCCCGTCCGCGCCCCTATCGGCACCTGCCGAAAGAGTCGAAAGCCTCCGAGTTCCCAACGACACTTAGTAGGTGTCGCGAGTCCGTCCAATCCAGGCCCCATCCCATAACCCTATTTCCCGTTGTGTTGGTTTTTTTTTCCCCCTCCCACCGGTTGCCATCATCGTTCCGTGGCGTACAGGTTGCCCACAAACAAACAACGCCGCCGTCGAACCTGGGCCGTAAACTCGGATTCTGCTAAACGGCAGCCAGGGATTCGTGGTTGCAGGAGGATGAGGGCCTGTGGAGCCGAGCAGGGAGAGACGACCCAGGCGGTTCGGCAAAAAGGACGGCCGAGGCAGCTGACACGGTGATACCATTGGCCTGTGGGTGGTGGAGAGCCTTTGGCGATTGGCGACCCAAATGACTCGATTCGACAGTCCGTCCTTTGTCCATTTTCTGGCGTCCCTCCATTTGGGGTCTGGTTGCTGCACGGAGCAGATTCAGATGCGGGATCAGAAGCAGAAGCAGAAGCAGAGGCAGAAGCAGAAACAGACTAATAAGCAGTGTCCGTAGCAATCGAACCGGGTCGTGGCTCGAGAGGAAAGAGCGGATGAAAAGGCAAGGACAAGACAAGTCTGGCACTGGAAGTCGACACCAGGGGGGGGGAAGGTCCCTGGGCGAGCCCACTGCATGTGCCAGTCCAGGTGCAGGCTGCAGCTTGCAGATTTTTGCTGGGCAGTCACGAAGGAGGAAAAAAAAAAAAGAGCTGCTAACGAATTTCAGGTCTCGTGATGAAGGCTGTTTCGGTCATAATCGGAATGCTCCTGGTCTCTTGATGTCTCCTGCGCTTCCCTTTGCCGTGGCCTGAATCCTCTGGCGGGTGTGACAAGGTGCGCTCTCACCACGGGCAGGACAGTGAGTCGCCTGGTAGCACCTGACATTCCCGCTCTATGCGCGAGCCGCTGCATCAAGCTCCCTGGCTGTACCTTCTTGTGTCTCCCTACCACCTGTACCTTCCGTCCGCCTTCCATACCTTATCCACAGCGGGGTTGGGGGTTTCTTCAGCACGTCATCCCCATTTTCGCCCCCCTAGGCAAGTGGCAGGCAAGCAGGCAAGCAGGCCAGGTCTGGTTGGGTCTCCCCCTCCCCTCCAGCTCTCTCTTCTGCCCACTCTTCTCTGGAGCTCCAGGGCAGCTTAATCGTGCTCCTGGAGCTCTTATCGGTCTACCCCCCCAGAGCAACTTTCGTCCAAAGCAAAGGCGAGAGAGTGAGAAGGGAAAAAGAAGCCCAAGCGCCCATCCATCCGAACCATGCCATGCCCTCCAGGCAAAACCACACCCCCAAACCCATCCAAGCATGACTTGCCATTTACTCTGCCACATGCCTCAATCACCGAAACCGCGCGCCCCTCTCACCGTCTTTTGGAGCTCGGTCGGATCCCCTCCCCCGTTCTCGAATAACCGCGCGAAATCAATCATCCGCTGGTCCCCCTTGACGAGCCAGCCCCCCTCCGTTTGCGCTCCTTTCCAGACGACCAATCGCAACCTCTCCCCCAGCCACTTGTGATGGGCCAAGGGGGAGGGGGGTGGTTGCTCGTTCTTTTTTTTTTCCCCTCCCGTTTCCCCAGAGGCAATCACCAACGAGGGGTTGTCCCTTGGCTCGAGAGCCGTCGACCCCTCGCTCCAATGTCAAGGGTGCAGTGACATCACCCCGCCTATGGGCTTATGCAAGTGCTCGCACGCGCGCTCAGGCTCGCATCTCACGTTCCCCTTGCTCATGCTTTGCCTCGTGGGGGGCTCAATCTCCATCGATCGGCTGTGATCGTCGTGAAAGCATGGTCATGACCGTGATCGTAGTGACCTCAGCCTCGTCGCGGACGGACAATCTCCCATCACTTGTGTTTACTCACCCATGTGGTTTTCATCAAATGTCGAGATCCGGCCTCGGGTATCTATTCTCAAGACTCTATCACATCCCCGCTTTCGCTTCGTAGTACAAAATCTCCTCTACCCAAACCACTTGACCGCCACAACCAACATCACGTCTTAGCACGTTTCCAAGCGCTGTCATCTACCATCCAATGTACCGAGTAACAGGCAGAGTCCCTGCGGACCACCCACCGGCGCACACGCCGCACTCTCAGCCTGCCTCAACCAGTCGCCTAGGCTAAGCCAACGTCCACGTGCGGAACTTGAGGCCGTCGCTGAAACCCCTTTGTGTCATGGCCCAACGGCCCAAGCGACAGCGATGGCAGACACCGCTCCTTTCGTCTGATCTCGTTTACGGCGCCTCATGCCCCGATCTTACGTAGGAACGCAGCAATTTCCTCCTAGGCATCGTCTATCTGCGTACCGTCCTCGTCATACTCAACGTCGTCGAGTACTACGCTCTGGCCGTCCGCCGGGCACTTCTTTGCCATCATGCCTTTGACGAGTCCGGAATCTGGCCTCAGGATCGCGTACATTGACGACGTCACTGCAACAGGACCTGCTGGACCCTCCGGGCGAGACGATGCCTTGATCCACGCCAACTGTCGTCCAGCGATGTTCCAGACAAAGGAACTCGAGGACCTATAGTACTCCTTGAATGTCGTCGACGCCTTGAGGAGTGTCCAGGTATCAAACGGCGGGGCCGACGAGCCAGCGGCCAGGTACATCGTCAATTGCTCGTTTCCGGAGGCACTCTCAGGCACTTCGAGGGACTGCCACTGGTTGTGTATCGCCTGTACCGCCTCAGTGTACTTACCCCCGGCTTTGGGGATATTGCTCCACTGCTGCCTGATAGTTCTTATTTCAGCAGTGAGGTAGTCGTTGATCACCTTGAAGCAAGACGGCTCTGGCCCCTTCGCACCCAAGGACATGGAAGTCTTCATGAGCCTTTCAAAGTCGTCAAACGGCCCCAAGAGGTCCTTATCAAAGGTGATAGCCTCATTACCGAGCAGGCTGTTGAAAGCCTCCATCTCTTGATCGACCAGGGGTAGAGCCACACGGAACTTGAGATAGTCCAGAACGTGTTCCTCGCCAAGTCTCCCGTCCTTCGAGGACCTTTGGTTGTGATTGACACCAGTCTCAGCCTTGTAACGTGGTTCGGGGAGGTCCTGAAGCCCATTTTTGAGCAGTCCTTTGCAGAAGCGAACCCACTGGTCCCGACCAAAGACAATGCCTTGCTTCGCCTGATCGACTAGATTGCCCACAAGATGCGAAAGTGCAACGGCATCGCTGTTGTCGATGCCATTGTAATCATAGCACAGTCTTTCTTTGTAGGCCGTGCAGATGCCGAGGAACTGTTCTTTCATGTTGAATGTGAAGCTCTCGTACATAAACTCGGCCACAGCCCGGTCCATGTTGCTAGAATTTTTCTGGACCAGATCTTGAAATGTTCCCTTGCGCTTCTCGAGGTAGCCGAGCGCGAACAGGTCCGGAACAACAGGGTATGCGACGTTTTGAAAGCTGTTGACAATCGTTGAATCCCAACAAACCCAGGCCTGGTCGCCGTCGTAGTCTCCGCCCGAAAGTAAGTCAGCCAGGGGACTATCACCCTTGATTGAAAATACAATAACGTCTTTCAGATGGCGAAGCTCCGGTCTGAAGACTGCCCGAACACGCTGGATATCGCTGGGGAAATGGGCTGGCGCTCTTGCCACCAGGACGTCCATCCCATGGAGAAGCGTATCAGAAAACTGTCCGTCGGGGTCCATGAATTTCGTCGAAAATCCTAGATGAATCTCTCCTTCTTCGAGAACACCTTTGAAGTCAACGACCATTTTAGCGTATGTAGAGCATCCAACTTTGATATTCATCTTGGATTTCAGCAGCTCGCACTTGCGAAACGCCATTTTATACGACATCTCTCGGAGAAATGAGAGTTTCTTGGGCTGGAATCCAGCATCGAGCAGCAGGTTGACCCGTTCAGCCTCGTTGTCGGGCAGTCCGGCAAGGAAGCGAATATTCTGGTCCCTTAGGCGGTCATTACGGTAGCCCTGGAAGAAGCTTTCGTGGATCCATTGTCGAAACTGTACCGGATCGTCCATGGATGAGCGCTGGCGTGCGAGCTCTTCTTTCAAGGTCGTCCGTAGGCATTTTGCTATAGCGTTGCGCATCCGGTGTTTGTCTGTTCCCCGCTTGACGTCTCCATTGACGAGCACTGGGATGAACTGCATGTTCAGGTTGGCAGCCCTGAGCGGCCGAGCCTCCGTCTTGACTTCGAAGGTACGGTGATCCTCGTCCCAAAAGTCGCACTCCCATTTGCGTTGCGACGGATATGTTTCGATCTCGAAATCATCTTTGTTTTCAGGGTCGGTGCCGACGATCCAAACTCCTTTGGCGCTTCCAAAGCGCCCTTGATAGGCACTAGGCGTGTCGGTCAGGCCCAGATACTCGGCTATGGCTTTCGCTGCTTTGGGTGACATTTCAGCAACGCCATCGTTCATGACTTTTCCCGACTTCGAACATATGTCCTCCGCATGGTGAGTTATCTGGCCAGGCTCAAAGATAATGGTTGGGTAGGTTCGGCTAAGACCTATCCATTATTAGGCCTATGTGCAAGATTCCTGGGGTACTCACTTACTCAGGGCTAGGCGGGAGAATAGCTTCAGGGATGGCTGGGCCGCATTTGCTCTGATGGCGATCGCCCACTCCAGCATTTCAGTCAACTTCATTTTTGTTCTTTCGTTGACCTTTTTGGCGTCTGCCTTTGCAGGTATGCGGTTGCCTGGACTAAAGGAGTGACCGTCCTCGGCAAAGCAACAGACACGACACTGTTTGAGTCTGGTTTTCGTCGTGGCTTTACCTTCCCAGGCCGCAAGGCCCTGAGCTAAGCCAGCAGCGACCTTGTCAACATCTCTCGTGAAGAAAGCAGCCCACTGTCTGCCCGCCAAAAAGTGCTTCTCGGTCGTCAGCCACTTGATAATTGTGTCCGTAGCACCGTTGAGGCGTTTGATTTGAGGGGGAACTCCTGTGGCAGTAAATGACGGGAAATTCATCTCCAGAAACCGATCTGAGCCGAATCGACGACCTAGGCGATGTCCCAAATCAAGCTTCAGTGGTTGAAGTGAAACATTGAAGAGAGGACCTGTGGGGTTTGTATTCCAGGATAAATCAATGGAAAGGCAGACAGCCCTGCTCTTTGGCCCTTCAAAATTGCCATTGCCAGCGGTCCACGTTGCTTCAGGGCAAGGTTCGGGGAATGCCTTGCCTTGGAATGGCGAGTGCTTGTATAGCTCAGTTCGTAGAGTCTGTTGATCAACCCAACGGTCACTGTAGCATAAACCAGTCAAGTGTTCCAGGTCAACACCACAATGCAAAGCAATGCGGGTTACCTCCCAGCAGACAGCCAAAGGCGCCTGATTAAGAAACTTTGGCAGTCTGGGCCACACTTTTCTCAGCCTCTCCTTGAGATCAAAAGGCGATTCTGGACCGGTGGTTTCCGAATTCTGAAAATCGTCCTCTGCGAACGGCCTGTGCTGGTTTGCAACATGGTCCTCGCGGTGATGCTTTGAAGATGGTTTGTCGAATTGTGCAAAGCTCTCCTGATGTTTCGAGAGTGAGTCTTGCAGAAGTTTGACAGCATCTGAAGCTGCATCGTATTGTCTCGAAGAGCATTGTAGGTTCGGTAAAGAATCACCCCGTATTCTTTCCTGACTGCTTGCCTCGACCGTTGACTGGCTGCCTTGAAGAGCATCATCATCCTCTTGTGGTCGTGAGAAGACGCTGGAGGTGAACGTCGTATTGCTTGTGTTTGCGGATCTGTTGTAGAAACTGTGAGACGACTTCTGAGGCTGATGAAAGAAAAATGGCGCCCTGGAGGCAGTGACTCTATCGACAGAGGCTTCAAAGGGAGAAGTGACTGTTCTGGTTCGGACGGGCACATCGTCAAGCGCGTCTGCATCTCCTTCCTGCTGCCGGGATCTCTTGCATTCCCTATTGGGTGCTTCAGGGTAGACTCCAGCAGAGTTTCTCTTGTACGGTCTCCCTCCTGCATCGGTCTCGGCTTTGTGAATGGTGCCGAAAGAGCGGTCAAGCGGTCCGTGAACTTTCCAGGCTTGAGACAGGAGGTCGTAGAGGGTCGTCTGCAGGAATTCGGTCTCCGTATTCGGACCAACATGAGCGGTAGAAGGCTCCTGCGGCAGTGAAAGCGTCCCTGGGAAGGCGCCACGTTCGTGCAGCCGAGTGTTGGATGAGTTGGCGGCACACCTATGTAGTTGATCCAGGATTCCTTGGAGGACAGTCCGTTCCTTGAAAAACAGATAGCGCAAGCGCTCCTGGATCTTCCCTACACGTTCGGCCTGGGGGTCAGAATTGGCATTTGTCCGGCGCTCGCGGGCTGTCAGTTTCGAGTCCGAGGCATGAATGCCAAGGCGGTATTGTCCATTGAGGTTGCTCAAGAAGACGGGGAAATCATCAAGCCTCTTCTTCGCAGGTGTTTTTTCTGTCGGGCGATGGGCGCCCGCCATGGATGCTGATACAAGGAAGCGATATTATGACAAAACAGAGAGTTGAGGCAACAAGCGCTCAGCATCGGCCCAGGCTCAGATGATGGTCACCTGGGCTCACGAAGAGGATTGAAAGTGCGGTGTGAGGCAAACAGCCCTCACAGCAAATGAACGTAAAGCCAAAACAGGTCCTAGCCGGAGACGTGCGGCCGAGCGGACGGGCTCCAACTTTAAGGAGAAGCAGCGAGAGCTGGAGTGCGGATGTGGTGGTCGAGGGTAGCTGAGAGGGAGGTTGAGAGTGGTGGAGGCAAGACACGGGGCGGACCGCTGTTTAGCATGGCAAGTGGGTGTGGGGGCGCAACCGCCTTCCCATTTTAGCGACGCGACCCCTGGCCCCGGGCGAATGCCTCCCTCCAGCCCAGTCTGCCCTGCCTGCCTACCTACCACAACCTGTCTGCCTTGTCCTCTTCGGACTGATCTGGACCAACAATGCAGCATCATGTTAGACAAGGTCATCAAGTTTTGTGTAGAGCCTGAAACTGAGGGTGCGATGACCAGCTGCGTCGACAGCTTGAATCAAACTGTCTCAGAATAAGGATCATGACAGCTGTTGCGGGACCCACTCGACGGGGCTTGTTAGGTCGCCATCCACCTTATTTCCCATTGTTTGCTTTCGAGGCGTGGAACGTGGCGGGACCAACAACAGCTACAAAGCTTGACATCTCACAGAGAGTAAGTAGCCTGCCAATCAGCGTTGTGGCCGTTGGCCAGTCTACAACCTCCCAAGAAGACGGGCAGCGACAGATGATGAGCTGTCAGGTGCCGACAAGTGCATGAGATGACTGGCTGTTCCGTTGGCAGTCCTCATTCGATGGATTGACGGCACTATTGCGGGCATTTGAGCTCGTTGCTCGTTGGATGGACTTCTTTGTTTCAAGTCTTCGATGACAGTGGTCTGTGGCGAACTCGGAAATCAAAGTGCTGAAGCTCATTCATGTGCGAAAATACCAATGCTGGATCTATTCAACGGGTGGCCAAACCCCTGTTGATAGCCGGATGCAGCCAGCATGACAATTTAAAACAACACTCGTATTATTATTAGTGCTTCCTCTTACGTTAACTATTTCACGCTCGGATTGACCATGCAAGATTGTCAGAGAAATCTGTTGAGGCTGGCTCCTCAATCCAGAGACTACAGTGACAAGTCGTAAGACACCACACACGAGTAGCTGCGAAATGGATCAATAAAGATTCATAAAAGGTCTGGCATCATATTCGAGATGGCTGCGAGCTATCATTCCCTCAGATGAAGCGCCTCTCACAAAGCCACCAATCAGCCGAGAGGGAACTGGCCAGCCAAGCCTCCAAACCACTGCCTCGCCCAGCACACGGCGCACGAACCATTAACCCAAATGGCGGTGGTATCAACAAACCAAATCATGATCCGGGCGCAATGCCCGCCTCCCCCTCCACTCCTCCCGAATGCAGAGAACCTCCCATGCTATCTCAATCATCGACAAAAAAACCCAGAGACAAACAATAGGCATGACTGAAAAATGCAAAGAATCCCCCTACTTCAGCTGCTTCAGGATCTCGGACAAGAAATCCTCAAAGCTGAGGGTGATGTAGCCGTCGCGGTCGTCGTCGTACTTCTTGAAGACGTCGGTCATGCGCTTGAGGCTGATGCAGGCCTGGACAAAGAGGTCGAAGCTCATGACGCCCTCGCCGCGCTTGTCGTAGGTGCGGAAGAGCAGCTCGACGAAGCCAGGGCTGAGGCGGTAGCGGAAGGCGACGAGGGCGTTGTTGAACTCGTCGAGGGAGATGTTGCCGGAGCGGTCGGCGTCGAAGCGGTCGAAGAGGGTGCGCCAGGATGCGAGGAAGGACCAGAGGCCGCAGAACTCGGCAAAGCCAATGGTGCCGCTGCGGTCCGAGTCGAACATGCGGATCATCATGCGGATGGTGTGGGGGTCAAAGGGGGACCAGTCGCCGTTGACGAGGGCGGCAGAGAGCTCGCGCTCAGAGAGCTGGCCGGTGCCGTCCTTGTCGACGGCGCGGAAGAGGGGGAGGAGGGTCGGATCGGCGCCGTCGGCGGTCATGTCAGGCTGTGGCGAGGGAGGAGGCCGCGAGGAGGCTTCGGGGCGGGCGTGATGGATGGGACGGGGTTGGTTCGTGGGCGGCGGGGAGGTGGCGCCGAAGCCGTGGGAGGGTGCCGCCGAGGAGCCGGAGGGCTGGCGGTGAGAGTCGACGCGCCTGGGGTCCTCGCGCCTGGGGTCCTCGCGCCTGGGGTCCTCGCGCCGAGGATCATCGGACGGGCGAGGGGGTGCGGGCTGAGGCTTGCTGTCGTAGCGGGATGGGTAGTGAGACGAGGCGCCCGAGTCGTGGCGCTGGGGATGGGGGTGGGATGCCGTAGTGGGCGAGGGACGAGGAGGAGCGCCGCCCTTCTATTGCTATGGTTAGTATTTCTCCAGGCCGTGTAGAGCATCAGGATTGCGATGGTGGACGTACGTGTTCGGGCTCTGCAAACCTGTGCGCGATTGCTGGTCAGCTTCGAGGATTCTTTGGCGGGGTAACGTGCCGCGAGTGACTTACCTAGGCAGCTCGTCAGGATTATAAGGTCTGTTATAGGCCATTGTGGACAATCGCTTTGGTTCAGCAGCGAGGTGTAGATGTTGGTGGGGATAGGGGATAACAAAAAAGAAAAGGAGCGACACGAGAAGAAGTGACTGAGGTTCCGGCTTTGAAGGCTGTCGCAAGCTGAAGAGCAGAAAGCGAACAGTGGACAGTGGACAGTGGTCGGGTAGGAAGAGCCGCAGTGCGAGCTTGGCCTTGGCCTTGTCGGAGCCCGGTGGAAGAAGTGGGGCAACAGCGGGGAGGGGAAATCGAGGTCCCTGCGCTAACACGCTCTGGCGGCAAGGCAGCATGCGGGCGGCCCACCCAGCTTTTAAGGGGTCTAAGGTCAGGGGCACAATTTATAAGGTACACCTACCTACCTAGGTAGGTACATGGTACTACCTATATGGGTGCCTAATTTTTTGAGTTCACAGGTAACAACCATCCCAAAGGCAGGTACAAAACCGGGACTGGTTGAGGGCAATCAGATTTTGGCCATGCTGATCCCAGCTTGGCGTGGAATGCAAGGGCATGGCATTTTCGTCAGTAAGCGGGCTCCGCCACCGTCACCATCCCGAGCTTTACATGGCACCCGATGCGAGGTTCGACTCGGCACACGCGGCCAGTTCGTTGAAGTCCCGTACCCAGCCAGTGTTCCCCCTTACTAGGCTTCCACTGCTGTATCTACACCTTAGGCACCGACTTGGGCCTATCAGAGTGGATGCCCGGTGGACCAAGCCTGTGTTCAGCGCAGCACAATCCAATGATGCAGCCCATCATTCGAGCAAACTTCCATACCAAACATGGCCCGGTGTACAGGCAGCCACCAGAGAGCCTGTCCCGCAGATCCACAGCAGACCTTATGCGACACGGGTGGGAATGCATACGCACTGGTCATACCTATAGCCTCATAGCAAATGGATGTAGATTATCAGTGCAACAGGAGCCCGCAGCGACAGGTCGATCAGCTTGTCAGAATCATCAGGGGGTTTGCCCACCTTTGGGGGTCCTCGCTCGTCCCATGTCATGTTCCTCTGTGTTCCCTGTTGTTTTTGCGACCAGTGTGAAACTAGGAGAATTTGACACCACAGCCTTTTTGTCCAGAACTAAAGAAGGCCCCGTTGGGGAATGGATGTACTAGTCAAAAGCCGACCTCTCGTACTTTGAATGTACTTTGGATGTAGTGGCTGCAGGCTACGTATGGGACTTGAGGGAGTATAAACTAAGACATAAGGGGGTTGAAAAGTATGTAAACACGTTATTACAAAAGAAACTTGACTGATTTACGCCGTGTTATGTCTCCCAGCACCTAGTGTCCTTCACGTGCCTCCAGCTTTAGGTACGCCACTCGAAAACGACGAATAAATATGACGTGGCGCACTGTCTTCCAGACATAGGACAGCAGAAGAAACCCAGCAAAAGCAAATGCAGAATAGGGAAAACAGAAATATGTGAACAGCAAGACACCAACAAAATGGATGACCGACACCAGCAGTGCAATGCAAAAGGCCACTTTTCTTTTTTCTCTTGCAGCTTCGACAACACTCTGGTATCTGGGCGTACTGGCCTGTGATTGTGTCGTTAGCGAGGTTCGGGACGAACCAGATCCACGACAGAGAGGCGAAGCCAGCCGCCTGTCTTGAAGCACTCTGCAGGTACTCACGGGGTTGCCTTCTTCAGTCGTGAGGGTATTGACTCTGGTCTCAAGCTGATGGGGAGTAGCAACTTTGGAAATTGGAGCGACAGTTCGCCCAGCACTCGATGAGGAAGATGATGCTGTCTCAAAGCGCTGCATTGGCCCTAAACCCATTTTTCGGGCTGCCAAAGGCAGAGATCCTCTTCTGTCTTGGGGTGTTTGAGGTGATATCTGCTGGTGAGGCCGAAACCGCACGATCATGGAGCTGCCTTGGGGAGTAGAGCCTGCTGTAGTGTCGCCCATTTGGATCGCCGGTATTTCTACTTCCGACTTTTCAGACCCTAACACTGCGGAAGACCCCTTTGCTCTCGGAACAACTATGGTCTGGCTGGTTTCCTCTTCACCAAATCCTCTTGCAGCTAAAGCACCAGGCATCTGGGCTTCTTTATGAATGGGCTTTGTGATGCCTAAGAACATGTATTAGCATCCGATGAGCAAATAGATCTCGTCAACCTACTCCCGACCTCCAGTGCTGTGAGAGCAAACACCAGCAGAAGCAGCAGCGGCATGACTTGACCAAAGCTGAATTCAAGGAGAGGACTTATGTCGACTTCTGGCTCAAAAAGGCTTCGTCGCAACGACTCCAAACCGATCCCGGTCCAAGTAAGACTGGTGCAAAAGTCGAGGATCAACGAGTCATAGATATCCGTCAAAACGTCCGCCAAGATGGTCCATACCACCATTGTCTCGGAGTGTGCGGGTGTCGTTTTTTTGATAACCTTGTGTTTCTTGTCGAGACTTGTGAAACGCTTCGGGTTGGGCTCTCTGTAAATGGAACACATGATCGTCAGCAGCCAGGGAGGTGTAGACGTGTAATTCTCATCCTCCCGTCGTATATCACGCATGGCGCTCATGTAAAGGATTAACATGACAATAGCGTCGGCAGTTCCGTCTCGCAGCGCTACGCTAAAAGTCTCTTTGTCACCATAGCTCTCCCATAGCTCGCAGGCAGCTGGTCTCGACGGATCGTAGTTCCATATGATGTGCTCCAGGTAGGTACCTGCGATCATGGTTGCCAGGTAGAACGCCATTAAGGCACTACGAACACGAGTCTGCCATATATGATTATGAAAGTGTAGCCTCAAGATGCTCAACGTCGCCAGGTGTACACCTGATGCTAATGAAGCGAGCTCTATGCCGACATGGTAAGAAAATGCGGACATATCGCAGAAAAGAATTGATATGGTGACGCAAAGCGCGAAGCCCGTTACCAGGGTTTGATCGCTGAGGGATAGAATAAACGTCTGGAATCTGCTGATTTGGTGACAGGCAGGATGATTTTCAGGGTTGCCAGCAATCCATTTCACGAATGGGAGTGCCAAGAAGAGCTCGTCGAACAGAGCGTATTGTTCTTTAGGGAGCCTGCGCCGAACGATGGCAAGGAAAGCAGTGATCATGGCCGTGAAGGAAATCACAAGCATTGAGAGGATAACCTGGACAATACTGATCGTCAGTTACTGACCGAAAACAATAGTCCTCCGTAGTGATGATGGCTTACTCCTATACCCTGAATATCAGGGTCGACAGGGTCCAACAGGCACGACTCTTCGCCGCATTTCGTTTTTACTGCGCAGTAATCACCCATGTCGGCAAATTCTCTCTTGCGTGTTCCAACCCTGAATCACAGAGAAAATATATATGTTCGAGGCTCCCACAAATACCAGATGGGGTGCATTCTGACTATGTATAGAACCGTCTTCCTCCAGCCTGATTCCTAATCGGGTACAACTGCATGGCGTTGCCGAGGATGCGTATGATCAGATTCGGGCCGAAGCAAGGCAGCCAAGTCGTAGCCCCCGAGAGTCCTAGATAACGTGAATGCGTATAATTGTGTTAAATCTTGTAGCCTTTAAGTGACCAATACAATTTTGCAGATATAAAGACGTCGGCAACCTATAGCCGTTCGAGTGTACTGATCATCTTAGAAGCCCGAACTCTCAATAATCAAAATCACCTCACCACACACCCATATAGACGCTCGCCCTGAGATACGTCTGCTAGGTGGCACTGACTGACCCGATTGCCACCCACTTTCGGGCATTCCGGGAACTATCCGTAGTCCATAGCCTTGTCATCAACGTCCACCAGAAATCCAATCCAATACACCACGCGAGTCGTCGCGGACAGGGCACAGATCCACACCATCTCTTTCGGCCCGAGAACAGTCTCAAGCACTTTGGAGCTAAGGAGCCGGCTAGACCGCCTGCTCGAAAGAATCTTATCCATCAAAGTGCGATCAAGCGATATAATATAACTGGTCCGGGGGCTCAATTCTGTCATTATCTGGAGCGCTCAGAACGTACCTTTGTTCCTGAGGTTGTTGTCGGGCCTAAAGGGATGGTGACCAAGGTGTAAAACCCTGCATTTTGGTTCGATGGTAAACGCACCGAAGCCAACTCAGTTTGGGGTACTCAGGGCAAGGTGGCATAAGATGAGAGCATGGTCAAGGTGTGCGCGACGAATCTGAAAAACACTGCAAAGATTCTCACCTGGTTGGTCCAGAATAGGTGCATCAAGCCAGCGAAGCTTGACTTTAGAACATATAGCAAGCGTACCTATGCTGAATCGACATTTTCATTGCAAAGTCCAGACGATCGATGCAGCATACTCGAACGCGCGCCGGAGCCTGCGTGGCTCAGAGAATCACAAAGCGTATTTTCCAAGTGCCGTATTCCACCTACTCTGTAATGCGAGACAAGATCGAGACAGTATGTCCAAGCACGCCCACGTACTGCTCTGCGGCCCAGTGGTTGCGCGCGTTGGAGTTACCTTACCTTTAGTGAGGCTCGGGATCTGCCGACCCGTCCCTTGTATTCCATTCAAGAATGTCAGATCCCTCACGTTGCCAAGGCTTGCAACCGGTGCGTCTTGGCCCATGAGCCTGACCTAACGGGCAGTGAACACTGTTGGCTTGCCAAGTGTTTCATGCATAGGCTGGAGCGTGAACGATCAGCGGCTCCCCGACACGGCCGAGTTGCGCCGTGCCGTCGTGCCGAGACGATCACCCCTTCGCTCCCTGCCGGCCACGTGCGCCTGCACACGTCAGAATTAGAATCTCCACAGAGCCGTGGTGAGATATGTAAGATGCTCAGACTACTACATACATCATGTTCACTCCGCCAGTCCCATCATATCTACACATTGTATAGCGGATCAAAAAGCCAATCCAACTCCAAGCACGCCATGCAGTAGGCATATGAGCCACTCAAGATGCCGCCCAGACATTAAACAAGAGACAAACCGCCACAACCGTCTTCTGGCGTCAGACATGGCGATTTCCTCTCACCCGCCTTACTCCCGCTTCACCGGGTGCAACAACAGGTTGGGCATGTACAGTTGCCCCTCGCTCTCCGTGAGCGGGTACATCGGCTTTCCATCCTGGGTCTTCTTCCCCTGCAGCCACCCTTCGAACAGCTCCCCAGGCCAACCGCCGGCCCACCAGAATGTGCTTGACATCTGGGGTGAGTTGATCATGTCTGGCTGTCCCCATTGTGGATCTCCCTTGCCGAAACCATCATCGCTGGCCTTCGGTCCCCCGAGCATCCATCTCGCGCGCTCCTCGTCATCGGGCACATCGTTCAGGTACCATGGCAGCGGCGGGGCACTGATTTTGAGCCCCAACCACAGCGCGAATGATGGTAGCGTTGCCTCTGATGCTATTCGCAATCCTCGCCTCTGCAACGTGTGAACGGCGTGCAATAATGCCCGGCTGCCACGTTGAATTGCTGGCGGACAAAAATATCGGGGTGGGCCTTGCTTTCCAGCCCGGAATCCGTAGACCCAGCCCCGGAAGATCCACGTCGTGCTCTTGCGCGCGTCCGCGCACAGGCTCGTCACAATGACATCGGCATCTTCTCCCACACCCCACTCAAAGTTGTCCTCCTCGTCAGTGGTGGGTGGCCGTGGCCCAATGGGTGAGACCTCGCGCACGCGAACCGGGCCCCACTGACCTCGTTAGCAATTGACCACAAGAAAACCTCATGGGCGCACTTACAACATGAGAGCGGCCCCGGTTGACCTCATCGACAGCGGCCCGGAACTCATCGGTTGTGTTGAACACGGTAGGGTCGTAGAAGAAAGTCGATCGTTCCATGGCCTGTTTGCGCGGCTCCTTGCGAGACCATAGGTCCACAGCATCCAGATAAGCCCCAGCATCGCCAGTGAACCGCATGTCCATCTCAAACTGCCAGTAGTGGTCAAATTCGGGGTAGTAGTGAGAGAAGAGTTGCAATGGCTGGAAAGCCTGCCAAAACGTTCGGTGCTCGAGGGTTTCGGGGTACCAACTCTCCAAGAGAGGCTCGTTCCAGAGAACGGCGATGGACTGCAGCTCCTTAGGAATCTTGGCATGCTCAAAGGCACGGGCATACTCTTCTGGCGAATTCCAAGGGTTGAACTCCTCGCTGCGAATGTGGACCAACAGCACGACGACGTACTCTCCACCAGTGCGCAATGACGCTTCGACGATGAGGGAGCGGATGTGCTGCATGTCACGCTTCTTGTAGTCGTAGCCATCATAGGCTCTCAGGATGATCGCTGTCCGTCGACTTCCACTGAAATCAGTCCATTGATGGTCTTCCGGCACCGTGCCGGCGCTCTTCCAGGCGAATCGAACGGGGTTGTTGAGGAACTTGGTGGCTTCGCTGGTGAAGCGATGAGCGTTTAACGCAAAGCAGTCATTCTGAAGCAAGCCCCAGTCGACCGTGTCCCAATCGACCACTGTGCGACTGTAAGATTTGTCTTCTTCACCGAAGCCATAAGGTCCATAGCGACCATCGGGAGACATCCAAGACTTCTCCAGACCTAGCTCTTCATGAGAGCCGGCAAACGGCACGGGGTACTCTGCGATATCGTCAGCAGGCTATGGCCGGCTTCAGGGCCAATCGACTCACTCTGCGACAGATGGGCGGATGTGAGGGCATCGTCGGAGCTGTTGGATAGTAGTTGACCTCGGGGGCCGTAGCAGGGCACGCGGGGCCCAAGCGACATGATGGGGCGCGGCGGCGACATGCGCGGAGGAGCGCGTCCCCGAACCGTATCGACAGTGTGCATCATCCATGTTGCGGGGCCGTTCTCTTCAATGAATATGTAGCACACGACATACAATACGGCAAGGAAGGCCAGGACAGAGCGGAAGAGGCGCCATGGCCTGAGGCGATAAGGCGCGAGGCCGAGGCTGATTCTCATAGTCGTCGGATGGGCGACAGCATGATTGAGGAAGCGTCGCGATGAGTGATGGGGTCCCTTGGACGGCCGTCGCAATCGGTCGGTTGGTACTGTAGCGGGCGCTGGACGGCGTGTGGCTGACTGCTCGAGCTTCTCTCGCACCTCTGTTCTCTCTCGGCTGAGCGGCGCACGGGAGGGGCCGAGTCGAGTCGCGAGGACACAAGTCAGACGGAGAAGGAAAGAATTTGAGATCAACAACGGGACCCTGGGTGAAGTGAAAATAAGGATGAAAGCTGTCAAGTGGCCAAGCAAATGGTCGCCAGGCCTAAACCAGCCAGTGTGCTTGATACCCCTGAAGAGGTTGGAAAATTATCCAAGGCGCCATTGGAGGTTGAGGACGCTGGCCCGTTCTTCATCTCTTTGGGGCCCATGCTCATCTCCAGAAGCCCGGGGCTGGGCCTCGCCTCTGGCGTGTGGGCAAAAGGAGCCAGATGGCGCCAACGCGGTGGTTGCAGGGGGGGCGCGGGATGCCTCGCTAGTCTTCCATTTCGGCGCCATCGGAATTGGCCAAGCAGCCAACCATTCAGCACAAACTGGGTGGGCTTGAGGATCTCGACGGGCACTCGACGCGATGACCGCTGCGGTAGAACTGTGGCCTAGGTATTGAGTGAGGGCCAGTAGAAGGGGGCAGGCTTCGTTAGTCTCGGTCATGTTCGCGGACGAGCTGCTTCCGGCATGAATCGTGGGACGACTGAGACCACAAGAAAGTAACATGGAAATCAGTGTGGTGGCAGACTTCCGAAGGGATTGACTCGATATCGAACCCGCGGCACGGGTGCACGTGCAGACGCAAAATGTAGCAAGGGTGTTTGGATTCTTGAACAATGCCACCAACCATCCATGGGCCGATGCGAGCCTGGCGAGCCTGTTAGGACCTCTTCTGTGGCAGCATTTGGACGGATCGAATGATGTTGGAATAAAGTGAAGTGACAGAGACAATTTAGAGCCGAGTGACTGACTGCTTTGGCTTTGTCCGACCATCGATCTGCCTCTCTGCTTGCATCTGGGCTGGAACGGGCAGGGGTGACCTCAGCACTCAGGATCTAGGAAGGTGGTACCTCCTCTGAGGGGCAAGAGCACACGTGTGATGGTCCTGCACTTGAGCCATGCAAGGCCATGTAACACGTGAGGAACGAGGCTGGCAGGAGGCATGCTCCCCGCCTCATTCTTTAGTCGCACCTTCGTTGTTATTGATGAGCACCTGCCCTCCACATGCTACCTTACCTACTTTACTCAAAGCAAGCCCCACGTAGGTAATCGGACTTGCCGCCTTACTCGGGTGCCTACCTACCTTGCCTGCCTACCTACCTAGCAAGCCTAGGTAGTCAGCAAAGGGGGACACTGCAATACAGCGGGCGCCAAGTCGGTACAGGCATCGCATCAACCCCTAACTCGGTCCCCGCGCAGATGTCGAGAGATGCAGGGCACTTGGGCACGCACCTCACCTGCTGCAATGCCCAGACTTTTCCACGGCTCCCGGCAACCATGCCCGCATGGGATTGCGTATGCTTCCGAGGCCCTCCTCCACCGCCCGCCAGGCAGGCCCCCGTATCCATGTGAGGGAGAGAGAGGCCAACAGAGAGACGAGAAGAAATAAGACCACCGCGTGCCCACTCGCCATCGTCTACTCAAACTTCTTCTGTCCTGACCTCCCTTCGCTGTTAGACTCCAAGAAGCTCGCATGGTTCCTCCACCGCCCGGGCCGACAGCCATGGCACATTCACACGTCGCTAGTCATTGGTTCCTGGATTCTGGATTCTGGATGTTTGCCTACCGCGAGGCAAACGGTTCAACAGAAATACCCGTCACTCCGCCGTCTGCGGCTTCTCACAGACATCTAGACAAAGTTGTCGCTCTGCACCCCAGATGACGTGACGGCTGGCCCATCACACGACACTGAGCTGTTGGGTCGCTATCCCCCACCGGGCTGCCCGGTGCATTTGTCATGACTGGCAAGGCCACCTGAGTGTGAGGAGCCCTGGGACCTAGGACGGGTGGTCGTGGCCGCCCGATCGATTTTATACCCGATCCCGCCCTGTCTGCCCCGCCGCGGGGTACTCGCTGTTTCTGTCTGTCCACGACCTTGATACATACCACACACGGACACACCCACACCCAACACACACACACACCTTGACAGCTCTCCAGACTGTGGCCTCAAGTTGAGGCTGCCCTTGCTTTTCGTTTTTGTTTTCTTCACCTACCCTGGCTTTACCGCTCCACCGTGGACGTCACGCACATGGCGTCGGCCGACCTTCACACAGACGGCGATGAGTTTTGGCTCTTTGGATATGGGTACGTCCAGTGACGCCAGTTGCCGGTGGTGTATCAATCACAGCTTGGCTCGCCCCTCCGTCTCACACGTCAACCTCACAGGAGCCTGATCTGGAAGCCTCCTCCACACTTTGGTAAAGCTTGCACCCTCGGAAATGCCGCTCTCCTCCTAACAGCCACAAGATAGGAGGATCCCTGGCTGGGTCACAGGCTACGTCCGTCGTTTCTGGCAGGTCTGTTCATCCTCCGCCCCTCATCTCTTTCCTGAACCAACACAGAAGCACATCAACTAACACGACATCAAAGGCAAGGTACGCTGCGAGCTCATACGACAGGATGAAACCTCATCGCCGCCCGTACTGAACATAACCCCCCAGCCAGGACCACCGCGGCACCCCAGAAGCCCCAGGCCGCGTTGTCACCCTCATCGAGCGCTCATACTGGTCCGCCATCCACGACGCGCACGACACAGCCCCCGACCGCGTCTGGGGCGTCGCCTACCGCATCCGCCCCGACAAGGTCGCCGAGGTCCGCGACTACCTCGACATTCGCGAGATCAACGGCTACACGATCCACTACACGCCCTTCCACCCAGCCGAGTCCGCCCCGCCGTCGACCACATCCTCCTCTTCTGCCGCCGCCGCCGCCTCGGCATCGGGACCTCCCAACCCCGCCGCCCCCATCCGCACCCTCGCCTACATAGGCACCCCCGACAACGACCAGTTCACCGGCCCCCAAGACCCGCAGGCCCTCGCTGCGCACATCCGCCGGAGCGTGGGGCCCTCAGGCCTCAACACCGACTACCTCTTCAACCTCGACCAGGCCCTCGACGAGCTGAGCCCTGACAGCGGCGACGATCACATCAGAGACCTCACGCGCCGCGTGCGCGCCATCATCGCCGCCGAGGGGCCCTCCGCCGAAGCCGAGACGAAAGCTGACGAGCTCGCCAGGACGAACGCAACAAACACGGAGGAACAGGAGGAGACGGAACACTGATGGGAGGTCACGCGGGCGGGCGTTTCGAAAGAGTCAACTGGGACAAAAGGTTGGTTGTTACCGCAAACCTGTCACGACGGCAGCATTGGACCATGGAAACCACCCATCATTTTCGTTCTTTTCTCTTCCACTTTCTCTCCTCTCTCTGCTTTGCAGGCCGGTTGGCTCCCCTGATTTCATACGAGACGAGAAATTCACTCATAGAACAGACGTACAGATTGCAATGCTAGACCTCCAGAAACTTGGCTGGGGACTGCAAAAGGAACAACATCAGAGAACCCATCGTCGTCCCCACCCGTCATCTTCGCGTCACCTTGTTCCGAGTCAATTTTGTGCCCATACATGGCTGTCATCTACCCTCACCATACACGCAAACATGCGACAGATAGTAAGCAACGTTCCAATCTTGCCGAACGACGGCGCGAGTAAGGAAAAGCACACGGGAAGCGACGGTAAACATTTCACCATCAAGAAATGAAACAAGGCGATAAAAGCGAAAGCGAAACACCCCGCCGAAAATAAAAACCCAAGGCCGTTCAATTCCGTTTGCCAGGCATAAGCCCCCTCTCCATTGCTGAGGGACCCGAGCCTTCCTTTGCCACCAGAGTTCTTGTCCATGCGCGCAACACTAGGACCGGGGGTATCTTGTTGTAGCACCGAAGGGTAGCACCAATTCGCTCGATCGAACCTACGGACACCGGCGCACACGCATCATTTGTCGTTACGGGGAAACGGGATGTCGCCAAATACGCTTAGTAGCCGCCTCCATTGGGAGGCTGCTGCTGGCCCTGGTAGCCACCACCGTAGCCGCCGGGGGCACCGTAGGGGTCTGAACCATGAGTTAGCAGACGAGCTTGGTTTTATTAGCTTGGAGTTTGCGCTTACCCTGACCGGGGGGAGGAGCACCATAGCCCTGCTGAGGGGGAGCGTAGCCGCGACCGCCGCCGTAGCCCTGCTGGTACGGGTTGGGGTTGGAGCCGTACCCGTGCTGGGGAGGGCCGCCGTAGCCGCCGCCACCGCCGTAACCACCACGACCACCATATCCGCCGCCGCCGCCGCCACGACCGAAGCCGCCGCCGCCGCCACGGGGACCGTTGTCGGAAGCGCGGTCAACGCGGATAGTGCGTCCATCGAACCTGGAAGCGTAAATCAGCAAGTGTTGAGGACAAACTGTAGATTGCGCATCAGAGGGGAAACGTACTCAACGTTGTTCATGGCGTCAATGGCCTTCTGGGCATCCTCGTCCTGGGAGTAGCGGACAAAGCCGAAACCACGGCTGCGGCCGGTATCACGGTCCTTAACGACGACCTGGAGCCAATGTTAGCGGGCCTGATGATTGCCGAGCACAAAAACGCGCAGTGATCTACGCACGGCTTCGTCGACGGCGCCGAACTCCTCGAACCTGGAGCGCAGAGTCTCCTCGGTGGTGTGCCATGCAAGGCCGCTGGTAGCATGTCAGCAGGCGTATGCGATGAATGATTCTCGGAACCGCCCTACCCAATGAAAAGCTTGGACATTTTGTCGGTAGGTGAGGTTTTCTGATCCTAAAAAACTGGAATAGAGGTCAGCTCAAGTTCGCAGCACGATGTAGCTGCCAACATGATCAATAGACTGGGAACAGGTGAAAATTGGAAAGGACACGGGGTGCTGTGCCAAGAGACTTTCAAGGCGAAGCGCCGACATGCGCAAATTGGGACAGGGGGGCAAATGTGGTGTACGGGCAGACAGACGATTCCCTTCGTATCGACGTGTGCAGATCTAGGGAGGGGGAACTGGCGGTGCAAGTCGAGGTCGATCTGGTTGCTAGGAGTAGATCGTCACAGGGATTGCGCCTGGTGAGATGGGTCGAGTCTAGGCAGTAGAGCAGCGGGTTGATGGTGTCGAGGGGAGAAAGTTTATTCGGAGGCGGGATGGCGAGCGAGTTGCGCACGTCTGGCGGTGGGTGGTGGAAGAATGGTTGGCAAAGGAGGGGCGTGGGCGTGTGTGACAGGAGGTACCTTAGGTTCTGGATTGCTGATCCCGGGGTGGACACGGCGGCAGATGGACAGCAGGAACAACCAGGCCCGCGATCCGGAATCCCAATGAGGTGATGCACAGGGGGAGAACGAGTGATGTGATGTAGATAGTGACCCAATGACTCTAGCTTGAGCCAGGAGCGACAGGATTTGGAGGGGGGGGTGAGGGGTGAGGGGCGAGGCAATCGCAAAGCAAGAGGCAATAGGCAAGGACGAACGAGGGACGAGGGGAAGGAGCGGGCAGGCGTGGGAGAGACGGCGGGGTGAGAGAGAGCTTGACGTCGTTGGGGGGGTCGGGAGGGGGAGCTTCCCAAGTCCTTGTACCTCACGGAAGGTACCGGGGGTGCGCATGAACAGCGAAAATGTACTTTTGACAAAGTATAGATACGTACCTTCTTGAAGAGGGGAGGGAGTGTGCCTGAGCTCTGAAGAGGTATGGCACAACAAGGTGAATTCGTCTCGCGCGGTGTCGAACAATAAAGTCGTCGTTGAACGTGTACGAAAAGGACTGTGAGATTCGAACAAGGCCGTTTCCGAGAGACTGCGATCAAGAAAAGCAGACAGACAGACAGGAGGAAAGGTGTAAATGAAGGGGGAATCGCCGGGGCATGGGCAGCCGTCCCGTGGTCCTCCAGGTTCTTATATGAGAGGATGGGCGTTGGGTCCGCCCCCCTCCCTCTCGGCCTTTGCTCCTGCTACCGTGACCCCCCCAGGCCGAATGAGGTCAAGGTCCCAAGCAAATGTCATGGTCATCCAGGATGATGAGCGTGGCCCGAACGCCGCCGCCCGCCAGGAGAGGCGGCCAAGGCATCTAAGAGATCTGCCCGAGAAGACGCATGGGTGGTGCGTGCTGCTGCTACCGCTGGTGCGCATGCTGTTGCTCATGCTGGTGCTCCAGGCTCCACGCACCATGCCCCATGCTCCATGCTCTACTATGCTCCAGGCCTCATGCTCCACGCTCCACGCTCCAAGTATCGTCTGTCACTGAATGTTTCGACTGACCAGGGCCCAAGGCTGGCTCCAAGGGGGTTGTGTGGGTGCCGTGCCCATGCGCATGGTTGGATGAGCAAGATGAGCGAGATGTTTAGGTGCGAGGCACTTGTGAGGTGTGCAACAAGGGGTGGCCTGCCCCCCTAGCTTGCCAGCATTAAGCCGGGGTGAGGGGACATGCTGGGTTCAGGACCTGCGATTGCAGCATCCAGAGCAGCACAGCTTGAAGGTCCAGCGGGGCGGGGGGATCACCTAGGTGGATGCAACGACGCGATGCTTCTGCGCGCGTTGGACGGGATGGGCGGCTGTTCCAGCGACCCCATCGGCATGTCTCAACACGGCGCACGGCATCTCCTCAAGAAAGCCAACCAGTGGAGGAATAGCTCGACGGACTGGCGGACGGGAGAGGACGATGAGGAGGCGAGAGGCTGGAATTGATTGCCCTTCCTCTTGTCGTTCTCTCGTCGCCGGGACGCACGCCGTCGTCGCCGAGTACCCGCCGTGGCTGTGGCCACTTGGGGTACCTACGTTGATGCTGGACTGGTCCTGCGATGTTCGATGCTGGGTACCTTAGGTAGGTCCTGCACAAGTCAGGCAGCCTGCCGCCAGGGACTGAGTGCTGCTGAACACGGACCACCGACCACTGACCTTCGCATGTAGGTACATGTAGATACGTCCTGAGTCCATAGGATGATGATGGGGAGAGAATCAGCATGACGAGTGACGGGCGACGGGCAGAAACGGGCGACTCCACACATTTGCACAGCCTCCTTCACCTTGCCCTGTTTGAAGCAGATGAGCACGTCGGGGCTTCAATCTCGAGCAGCAGCGCCGCGCCGTTTCTCCTGAAGAGTGGAGAGAGCTAGCAGGAAGGAGAATGTACCGTTCTACATTGCCTTTCTCTCCGCGCGACCTTCGTTGCTGGATGAAACATGTGTCCTGAACACACCCATCCAAGCCATCCTGCCACTCATTCGTGATGCCGTTGGCTCCCAATCGATGTCACCCTCGAGCGAGGCAGTGCACATGTCCGTTTTACTAGGCGGGTCCTTCCTGCCTCACCCCTGCGACAACTCCTTGGCCTCCCCTGTGTCCTTCCCATCTCTCAGATCTCGAACCCCCCCCCGGCGACAAAAGCACCAATGGGGGTTGCTCCTTGTTTTGAGTAGCTCTGAAGGTACCTGCCTACAGCACAGGACCTCCCAAGGGACTTTCCTAGTGAGCATCGATTTGAGCAAGGCGGCAGGCTGCTGGTCCAAGCGCTGAGTACCCAGTATCGCTGACTGCCTTGTCTGCCTGAATGTTTCTGTTCGGCTGGAACTTTTCCATGAGGGGGATTTCGACATGATCTGCCACATCTTCATCTATCCTCCTACCGCCCCCGTCCCTGTCTTGGATCCCCTGTCTTGCAAAGGCCATGTTCAATCTTGGCTTGGCACTCTACCAGAAGATCGTGAACAGCATGCGTGCCATCGGGTGTGTGGAACCAGGCCACACCACACAATCGCATCCTCCCCCCCCCTCCCCACCAAATAACGCATCGACACAGAATATGGCCATTTATTCCTCTCGAGCATCGTCCTACCAATCGCCGCCACAATGGGTGGCACTCCAGTGCTGATGGTCGCTGCTGCCGGTGGGAAATCTTTGTCTTCGCCCCCAACGACGATCTCTAACAACCTTTTGGCTCTCCTCCCTCCTGCAGTTGATCCAGGCCAACCACGCAGTTTGGTGGCCTAGGAGGCAGGGAAACTAGCATGCAAGCAGGACCTGTCGCATTGTCGCATGCGGCTTGTAAGACTGGCGCGCCCAACGCTGCGAACATGTAAGGGGGCCAAGCTCGCAAGGGTTCGGCCCACTGGCCATGGGCTGTTTGCTCTGCAACCATTTCGGCTGAAACTCGTACTTACTGCGCCTGCCTCAATGTCGTCGAGGCTTCTTCGCCGCATTCGGCTGCTTGGCTTGTCCTATGTACCCAGCATCGCCACTCTGGAAAGCACCCCGAACCTTTGAGAGTGATTTGGACTGACTGGCCAAGTGAGTTGGGTGTTTAGCCAAAAGGCTCAACACAGAAAAAGTGCGATGAGCGCTACCTGTCCAAGGACCCCAGGATTGAGAGGGAGAGGGGGCGTGGGGTTGCCTGGGTGCACAGGCACGTGCGTGATCAAGACTCAATGCGACCCTGGGGACACCTTGGGTTTTCTTGGCTGATCTTGAACGCCAGTATCCCAAATCCCGAACACCCGCACTCCTTGACCCGAGCTTCTGGGTCTGTCTGGATTTGGGCGGCGGCGGCGGCGGCGGCATGTGATAATCCATGCCATTACCGACCAGAGACGCGCAACGTGACGACGACGACGGCAGCGTCAACGACTATACCAGCAGACTACACTTGGGTACTTGATGCCACGCAAGCCGTTGCGTACACCGAGCAGATATTTCGGTATACTGCTTTCCACCACCGCTGCGTATTGCCTCTCCTTCCCTCGTACCTCCCTCCCTCGCCTGATGATCCCTCAGGCGTTGCTTGGTTATGAAGCCATAGGCATTGCGATGAAACGTCGTCTGTTCTCCCTGCGGGCGGGGAGAGGGGTAAGGGTCAATGCGCCATGCCATCAGGCATGTCAAGTTGTCATCGCGATACCCTCGTCTGGCGCTTGGGTCGGGGTGGAGACTCTGCGCTCAGAATAGAAATGGCTTGGCGGGTCGACACGCCTTATGTTCCGTGAACGTCACGATCGTCTGGAGCTCTGCAACTAGGGCCTAGTCTCATGTCTGGAGTAGAGCAACGACCAACATCGACTGACAGGCGCTCGACAGACAACTGTCTCTTTCGGAGAGTCGATTTTGTGCATTGGCTCATGTTTGATCAATTGAGCACGCTGCTCGCTGGCCAATTGTACACGCAATCCAGACCTATCTCTACGCCGAATTGCTTAGTCTCATGTCACCTGCTCGACGTGCCTCCGAATAGTTTCCGCAGCGACAGCCGGCTCTAAGTTCGTGATATCCAGTTCTAACTCGCGATCCCCCCCGAATCGATGTAGGCCCTCCTCGCGCCGGATCTGCCGCAGAATCTCGACATCCACCAGCTTCGTGTTTGTTCGACCGCCGCGCCCCTCTCCCACAACCCTCCTCTCGTTCTCTGGCGCATCGCAGTGGAGAATGACCGACACGAAAGGAACGTTGCGCCTTGCGGCAGCATCTTTGTAGTCCTGAGCAGCGGCGGCAGCCTCGGGGGTGTTTTCCCTCGAATCTGTAAAGATCCACGTCACGCCGTCTGCCACGTCGTGTGTGGAGATAATGTCTAGGAAGAACCGGCGCGCAGCCGTTCGCAAATCTTGGTAATGCGGCGACGAGCGCTCAACCAGGGCAGCGACGCCGTCGATCATGAGGTGGTTGTCGTAGACTTTAGACTGGGGTATTCGCTTCTCCAGCTCCTTTGCCACGGTCAGCTTGCCAACAGCGGGGTAGCCGTTGATGTAGATGTATGTTGCCATGTTCGTTCCTAGCAATCGAGGGTAAGAAGAGCCTTGGTATGGCGAGCAAGGCTTCTTACTTATATGCTAGGACAGGTTATGAGATAAACTGATAGCCTCACATCCCTTGCGGGCAGAGGATCTGAGGCGTAGGCTGGCGCTAAGGCTATGACTCCCACAGAGGCAATCCTTCAACTGGTCACTCACTGCTGTGTTGAAATCCGCCGTGACTCAGAGGCGAGGCAAGGCAAGTCTTACGTCACCTAAGGAACCTTCATAATAGACGGCTGCTGGCAACCTTGTGGTCCGTTTGATTGGAGTGTCTGACTGTGCATTGGGACGACAGTTCAAAGGACAGCATGCGTTGCCGACAATTGAAGGTTAAAGACCATCATAAGAAGAATTGTGCGCAACCCATTGAGAATCGCAGGGGGGATTTTGAGCGCGTTTCTCTGTTCTTCTATTCCCAAAACGAAGGAAGTATTGGTTGATTGGATACCTACAACTGTAGCTCTGTAAACCTGAACAGCAACGATTTCATTCTTGCGCAGCAACCGCAGCCGGCTGATTGATCGGGAACCTGCGGTGGTTTTCGCCTGGGTCTCGTTGAGATGATGATGGCGGAGGCAACCCTGCCGCTGTCACCCAGGTTCATACCTTCATTTCGGGCACTAGACATCCTTTCGTCTGGTCTTCCCTCTCCGCCAAAGGTCGTATCAATGGAGGAGTGATTTGAATGTTGGTAAGCTAGCGGAGGTGTCTCGTCAGTGTGGCCATGCGAATTGGCGGCAACAAGGGCCTCCAGTGCCTCCTCCGGCTTCCGGCTGCTCCACTCGTCATCCGGCTCTTGTCCTGCTTCTCAAGTTCAACCTCCATATTTATGGCTTCACAAGTCAGAGGATGCTGTCGAGTCAAAATTGGCTCCTTCTCAACAGCACACAACATATTAGTATTACGCCTGGAGCCTGTCGAAAGATTCGCCGGCCATTAGATGTCTACTCGCAGCAATGTAGCGAGGGGCCCGGGCCTTGGCCTGCTATAAGAGACAGAGGTCCAAGTGGTCATCCACCTCGAGGTGGCCACGGCGCCAAACGATCCTTGACTTCAGCCTCACAGCGTCGTCGACGAGGTCCTTGCTGCTCACGCGGCGTTTCTGGCAGAGTATCGCGAGTTTGCAAAAGTCCATATCTTCACCGGTGTCGCTGAACGGTCCAGGGCTGTCTTTTCCGTCTTGCCGCACAGTCTGCCGCCCTTGAACGATCGCCAGAGCCCGGTCATCCACCTGAAATTGAAAGTTGCCGAGGAGCAACGGTCCCTTGAAAGGACTTGTCACAGTGACACAGGCGAACCGCGGACTAACGGATAGAGAACCGAAGGGTAAGAACACAAGGAACCCATTGCAAGATTTGCGCGTGGGAAAGACCTCTGACTTACATGATCCCTGTAATCACTTCAACGAGAAGACTCGTGAGCTGGTGACGCATTACAAGGTGCATCCCCACCCACTCTTGTCTTTCAAAAAGAATTGTCTTGCATTTTAAAGCATCTAGTCTAGGCTGGGTCACCAGCTTGCGCGTGCTGTTTGAATCGCCAGTGTCATAACCCAAGTTATCAAGCGGTACGTGTGCCAGAGCTTCCATGATACCATTCCTGACCTCTTGGGTGATGAGATTCTGAAGTTGGCAGTCGTTGACCCGCGACTGGAAGAGCAAAGAGCCGGAAAAGAAAAGGACAAGGACGGCATCACGGTGTTGCTTGAGAGACTGGGAAAATGCAACAGCCTCATCGTTCCTTGAACAGTAGAATCAGCTGCGTGCCAATATCGTGACCGCATGAAGACATTGGGCTGGGTATGAGGTTGTTTGCAGAGATCACAGATCTCAGATTCAAGTCTCTGGGATGGTTACGTAGGTTTCAGGCTCCAAATGCCAAGCATATGATGGGTAGAACTTTTTGGCGGCTCCGGGATGATTTAGTCACTGTGTCCAAGCCAGAATAGCGTGGAAGGCACCCCCAGTGGATTGAACAAGAGGAGGTCTTTCCGTAGATTCGTCCTTGAGCCATGCGGATGATTCGCCTAACTACAAGCAAGCACAGCCCCTGTCGACACTTCCCTTTTTGAATTCCGTCATTTACGTTTACAGGTCCTGGCAGGCGTTCACACCAGCTTCGGTTGTTGCCCAGCTGCCTCGAAGAGGTGCCAAGCGTACTTTCGTGCCATGGATCGTTCGCAACCCCGTAGCCAGTCGATCATGGATCACAGGTCCGCACAGCCGAGTGGGACACGACACCTGCCCAGTAATGCGCTGGCAGCGCTTCAGACAGCAGAGTGTGGGATCGCTAATGGCACAATGGACGGCAACGAGCTTGTCGAGCTTTGGCTGCAGCGAGTCAACGATCGTCCACGCAACACGAGACACGACAGGCATCGTACGCAAAGAAGAACGGTGCGGCATGGGGAACATCTGGCTGGTGGAGATGGACGTAATGCGATCGGTCAGAATCAAAAGCATTCATGGGCTGATGATAACCCTCTCCCACCAAATCGACACGCTCCACAGGGCCCTACTCGAGATCATGTTGATACGACTAATGGATCTCTGGAAGATGATTCGCCGCAGATGCCAGCATTCGAGAAGAGGGCCAGACACAAAACAAGGCATGACAAGTACGATTTGCATGGATCTACCAAAATGACAGTCTCGAAAAGCAAAGCAGAAAAGATCAAGCGCCCAAGTCGACGCAGAGAGACCAGCAACAGGATGCTGTTGGCTTCACGTGAGGTCATGGACAAGTTTGCTCCAGAAGCAGTCCATAATAGCCGAGTGACGGTATGTTCCTAGCTTCGGTATGAATCTGTCGGAAAGCTCACAAAGCACAGCTGCAGCCTGCTAATACGCCTGGTCTGTTCCATAACGGTCGTCACGCTACACAGCAGAGTGAGTTTACGTTCAGATCCTTTCCAAGCTGCTTTTGACGGATATCAGTCCAAGATCTTGGACACGGCTCCATGGAAATTGCATCGTCTCATGAGCACCGACCGGCGAAGAAACGCGTACCCTCACGGTCTCGTGACAGAAAACACAAGAAAAGGGGAAGAGAATTAGACGAAGCCTCCGACATATTCAGGCGTCCTATATTACAGGGCGATCATCAGCAGGTGCAGGATATGGGCAACATCGTCAAAGACCAAGAGATAAGCGGCTACGGATATCGGGACGTCATCAGTGACCAGCCAGAAAGTCGTTCTTCATTCCCACCCAAAAATCCCATTCGGGGAGACCGACCATCAACGGGCCGGAACACCTCTTATTGCACTTGGTCCACAAGTGACATGTCCACAGGAAGGCATCCTGGCCAGCAATCGCACCAGCTGGGACGCGACTGTCAAAGAAGTCTGACGCCAGATCATGTACAGCAAGCTCTGCAAGAATCCGGAGCACTAGAAGGTGCAGGTGTAAGTAAAAGAGGCTGTCAGATTCAGAACCCACATCAAATCGACGCCATAAGGTCTGGGAACCTGCCCCACGAAGTAGAGGGCAGCGTCGCAGGCCACGACACCCCGAACCATAGTCGCCCAAATACTGTGATAGTCCGCTACGAAGACAAGGGCGTGATGGCAAGAGAGCTTTCACTCGACCGAGAGGCAAGAATTGATCATTCGGTAGCCCCTGAAGAGATGCATGAGGGTACGCTTGCAACGCAAGCGCAAAACACAGCTTCTAAAGGGATTGCAAAGATGGCTGACCCAGTGGATAAAAGCCACGACGAGAAGGATCAATCAGAGGTTAAAATTATTCCGAACGCTGAGGCTCTCAATGGAGAGCTGTCTCGGGACGAGGTTGCCAAGCAAATATATCTCAAGTCACCCGCACCCAAACCCCCTTTACCGGTCTCTCCAGGTCCTCCACGACCACAGCGGACCGTTTCGCTAGGGGAGACGCCTGAGCGATATTTTCAGTCTGTCGGCGACTATCGCATTACACGGCCGCTCACGGCGCCTGTAGAGTCAACACCCGGCGACGGTGTCGTTCACCTGCCTAAAGAGTGTCCGGCTGTCCCAGACACTGAATCACCCGCTGATGCCCAGTCTCAGTCTCAATTAGGCCAGTCCCTCGCTTCATCAACTCGCACTCACAATCCGACACCACGAGAAGTGTACAGTCAACAAGATCTTCATCAGCATCAGCCTATGAATGATATCAAGCACTGTGCACCACACTCACAATATGCTGTACCACCCGACATGAATATGAGCATGCACGGCGAGGATGCTACCGAAAGCGTGGCCGCTTTTATCCAGCGTCTAGAGGCAGAAGTTTACCAGGATGAATGTACTAGATACTGGTCTCGCCAAAACTACCCGGGCCAAAGATATTGTGATGAAGAATGGTTCGATACCATAGAAGACACCCCTCATAATGCTGCGCCAACGACAAGTGGAGCGTGGTATCAGACGCATCAACGACATACTCTCGGCCTGTACAACGACGCATTGGGCGAGGACCGGAGTCAACGAGATGGACAGCGAACGAGGTTCAACACAAATGCCCATTCTCGATCGAATACGTATCTCTTGCATCAGTCTCAAAACACGAACAGCACGGCTAACGCAGCCGAGGAAGCTCAACGGTTATCATCATTCTGGAGGCCAAACTATTTTATTTAATCCGGTTCACTCGGGCTCCTGACCTTGCCACTTCGTACGCACACTCTCGACATCCATTTTGCATTGCTCCGCTTTCTTCACCACGGAACGAGCCTTTGCCGACACCGGTGCGTCGATCATCATGCCATCGAGCGTCCATGCACCTCGGCCTGAAGCGCTGGCTTTGTCATCGGCTATAGTAATTCTGACAGCCCACTCTAGTTCCTTTTCACTAGGTGCAAACAGCTTCTGCACGAGCTCCACTTGCGTCGGGTGGATGCATTGTTTTCCGTTGAAGCCCATGGCTTTACCCCCCAAGCATTCTTCTTCGAGTCGTTGTAGGCCTGTCTCGCCTCGGAAGGACGTGCAGACAAGGTCAATGACACTGGGCAGGCTTGCGGCCCTTGCTGCGGTCACAATGGCAGATCTTGCGTAGAGAAACTCATGGAGGGACGGTGATCGGGTGATGGAGAGGTCTTTGGCGAAGTCTTCGGCCGCGAAAACCAGACCGCTCAGGTAGGGTGAGGCGTTACATATCTCCTTCAGGTTCATGATGGAACGGGCGGATTCGATAAGCGCGACGATTTTGATAGGATTCTTGGAGTTCTCGGCATGCCTTTCCGGGGCGACATGGCGGAGGACATCGGTGACGAAGGTCAGGTCAGCAGCAGAGTCGACCTTGGGTACGCATATGGCATCGACGTTGGCTAACGGGGCGAGCGCGGTGAGATCGTCGAGTGCGAGAGACGTTTCTACAGCATTGATACGCACGGCCAGCTCAGATATGGATGCGGGGCGGGAGGATTGGTTGGAGAGAAATGAGCGGAGCTGTTTCCGGGCATCTGGTTTGCGGGCTGAAGTTACTGAGTCTTCGAGGTCGTATGTTACATTGTCCGCGGTCAGGCCGAGAGATTTGGTCAGCATCTTTTCGGACGAGGATGGGACTGAAAAGTGTTAGCTTTTATCAAACAAAATGAGGGGGGGGGGGGTGCATGAACCATAAAGGAGCGCTCGGCGCAAGATGGATGGCGACCTCGCCGCTAATGCCATTATGAGTGAATAGGTACGGAGTTGAGACGCTTATTTTCGATGAAGCAAGGCTGTGCGCAGGGCTATTGTTGATCAGGGAGTGAATGTCCTTCAAAGTGATTGTCGAGTCAAAGAGTTTGATATAATTGTTCAAGAACTGTTCTGAGCTCGGCTGTGAAGCTATCACGGCATCGGCATGGGTGAGTTCGGCCCAAGCAATCATTCGGCACGTTGCCGGTGATGACGTAAGGGTGTCAGTGCCGCAGTTCAGCCGACCGTTCGACAGACCCCTGGGCGGAGGGAGCATGGCTTGCATGGGTCTGGTCACGGAACAACCCGTCAATTCTCCCTTTACGAACAGCTATCACTTTCGGGCGCCTCTCAGAGCTGTCGACTCGCGAAGCTATTCAACCCCCAATGTGACGACGACTGCCTACGAGGGATATTGGATCGAACCACGACGACATCGAAGACGACGACAGAGACACCCTTCTGCTACATTGGGATCCGAAGGAACAAGAACAAGTCGACGACCATATTGCGACATTGAAGCTATCGGTTTCGTCCTCCTCCACTTCCCACCATGGACCAGAATGCGCCGCAGGCGCCCGTCGAAGGGTCGCTGAGCTGGCGGTTGAGCTCCCACCCCATCACGCTGCTCACCTTCCTCGGCTTCCGGATATGTACGCCACGACGTCCCCTCCGTGGCCTGCAGAACAGGCAGCTAACGCGTTCCTGACAGCCAGCGTCCTCGTCTACTTTCTCGGCCTCTGGATCATCAAGAGCATGTACGCAACCTTCCTCCCTGGGGCCCGTCCTGTCTTGCAGAGTTTACCCTTTCCCTGTCCTCGTCGAGGATACTATGGAGACGCCGAAAAGAGTGCCCAGTGAGCTGACTCGGCGTGTGAAACAAACAGGATCATGATCTTCATCATCACCATCCTCCTCCTGGCCGCCGACTTTTACTACCTCAAGAACATCGCCGGCCGCCGCCTCGTGGGCCTGCGCTGGTGGAACGAGGTCGACCCCCAGTCGGGCGACTCCAAGTGGGTGTTTGAGAGCTCCGAGCCCGGCACCAAGACGATCAACCCCACCGACAGTCGCTTCTTCTGGCTGGCGCTGTACGTGCAGCCCGTGCTGTGGGTGCTGCTGGCCGTCTTTGCGCTCGTGCGGCTGCAGTTCCTGTGGCTGCCTCTTGTTGGTCAGTCTCCTCTGCCCCCCCCTCTCTACAGCCTTCCTCGCTCTATCTGCATCTTCCCACCCCGCTCGATTGTACTGGGCCGTCAGGCTGTGCTTTGGACGAGGTCGGCTTGCTTTGTATGCGCAGACGCTAACGGGAGCACAAAGTCATCGCCCTCGTCCTGACAATCATGAACACCCTCGCCTTCTCCCGCTGCGACAAGTTCAGCCACGCGTCCAACATGGCCGGCAGCGCGCTGTACGGCGGCGGCCTGGCGAGTAGTCTGGCCAGCAACATGGTCGGGCGGTACTTTAGCCGCGGGTGAGCCGTTTGCACAGGCGCGTAGGATGATTCCAAAGCACATGTAGTTAGGTAGGGTGATGTGAGGTGGGGAGTGAGGGGGATGGAACGGAGACGACAGGCGTCCGGTCAGAAACCGCGCCGTTGTTGCCCCCCAGCCTGTTCAGCGTTTGTGTCTTTACAAAAACGAACAGGAAGAGGATGGATTGGTTTTTCTTCCGCCCCGGAAGAAAACATCTTCGTCGAAAACAGGGTGGAGTTCGTAGGGCGTCGATACCCGTTTGTATACTAGGTAGGAGGCGTGTACGCGCAATGCATGATTCAAGGTCTCGTTCACATTCGACGTTTTTGGTCAGGGGACTCCTTTCCACTTGCGGACGAGTCGGTGACAGAAACCAGCCGTG
>NW_009276938.1:897576-919805 GCF_000150675.1 Verticillium dahliae VdLs.17
ACTCCAGTCAAAGGATGCCTATGGTGGTAAACCTGACACATCCTCTGCGCCTCATGCCAGGCGCCGGGCCGTGCCCGTGCTGCTCAATCGCCGCATCCAGCTGCCGCTCCTCGTCCTCCAGTCGCCGAATCTCATCCTCCGTCATGCCATCCTCGATGAGGTGCGACACGTTCGAGTTGACGCCCTGAGGGGTCGCGGACCGCGCTCCTGGTCTTGTCGATTCGTGCTGTGGCTGCTGCAAGTCACTGTGTGGCGTCGACGCCGCCAGCGGCGTTGCTTCGGAAAGGCCACGATCCTGCCCCTCACTCTGGCGCTCAAGGTTGTGCCTGGACGAGCTGGGCGCAGCCGCCACACTGGTGACGAATGCGGTGGTCTCGCGTGGCGATGAGCTTGCCGTCTGGTTTTGAAGCTGCTGCTGCTGCTGCTGCTGCTGCTGCTGCTGCGCGAGACTGCCATCGTCCGAGTAGGGCGAGTGAGGTGACTCGGTCACGCGAGCGCCGGTGGTCTCCTTGTTGACCATATACTCGGAGACGTGACCTTCAGTGTTGTATGGATTCTTGCTGACGTGACCCTTCTTCTTGTGGCGGTTTCGTAGGCAGAAAAACCAGAGGAGCGCGACGATCAGTGCCAGACCCACAACGCCAGCACCAGCGCCGATGCCAGCTTTGGCACTGGCACCGATGGAGAGCCCTCCTTCATCGTTGTCATCGTCCAAATCGGCGTCGTCGTTGGCAGAAGAGGCGATGCCTGTCGTTGACGGAGCCAAAGTGAGGTCAGTGTTTGATGGGTCCAATGGGATGACGTTGCTGCCGCCATTGAGGATGCGAGAGACTTCATCTGGGAGGTGCTCCTCCGTCTCAAACGCCTGAATCTGCCTCTCCATACGCTCGTCTGATTCTTCGACCGTTTCCACGACGGTGAACACGCCCGAGTTGCTCCAACCGATCTCGTCTTTATACCGCCAGGTGAGGTTGAGGTACATGTCTAAGCCATATGGTGCTTGGGAAGACTCTAAGACTCCAAGCGGAAGCACAATTGAGTTTTCGCTCACTGGAGGTTGATCAGCACATACGGCCACAAGCAACGGGAACAACGATGACCTACTTTCAAGAGACCCGCGGCCATCGGTCTGGCGAACTCGAGTCTCTCCCGTGTCGCCAGAGTTCGGCACTTGATTGCTCTGCGTAGAGGTGGTGGCAAGGGTCACTTCTGGGGCCCCCTCTCGTTTATAAGACCACTCGCCCTTCTCTAGAACCAGATCGCTCAATAATAGTGCGTTGATCGCGTGAGGCACCTTGCCACTGTCTCCGGCAACGAGGACAGGAAACGGCCGGGCCACGTCCCAATTTTCCCATTGTATGGCCTTGTTCTTCCCGGTCGGTTGTGCAGTTGAACCGCTTGTAGTTGAAGACGTGGTCGCAGTACCACGGAGATTAACAGGCTGGTTGGTCGCCGCTTCGTTGACTGTGCTCGTTGTTGGATTTGTGACGCCTCGGTCCAACTCTGGTGTCGGCTCTCTGATGTCTCCCATCGTGGGCGGCTGGATCATCGACGGCTTGTGGCTGCCCGTGATCTCCCCTCAACACAGACCAAAGCTGCTTTTGAGCCTGGAATCAGATACCCTATGCAATTCTTGCACAGAGAGGGGCCGAAATGTAAAAGCAAGCCGTGGCCTCTTCAAATGCGTCTTTCTGAGGAGGACAAGGGTGAGAAACCAGAAAGCGGGATGATGAGGGAGACGAAGAGCTTTGGTAACCCAAGCGGTGTTGTGCTCCACGTTGACAACTGCGCCAGGTGCTGTCAGTACAGTAGGGTAGGACAAGGGAGGATCCGCGGCCTGGAGGTGAAAGGTGTCGTCTCACAGATCAACTCGCCTGGCAAGACTGAGGTGGGGTGGGTTGAGTGGCATGGGATTGGTGAAGACGTACACGCACAGGGACAGGCCGGGGATCTGCACTCGACGGCAAGTGGAAAGGCTTGGAGAGCTGAGGATGCACGAGGGAGGCGAAGGCAGGGTGGTGTAGACAGCCAAGGCTGAGCTGTGATCCTTAGCTCGTAGTGTCGGTGGTCCTGCTCGGGGGCAATGTGGTGCACGGCAGGATGAGAGGCTTGCTCGCGAGGCCCTAGAGAGCGTGGAGGAGGTGTATGTACAGCAAGGTGAAAGAAGACCAGAACGGAAAGGAGCTCTTTTGCCCTGTGACGAAGAAGATGGGAGCCCTTTCATGGCGGCAAGGCGTGGCAGCAAAGACATGTCGCTAACGGCCCAACCAACACATGTCAGGACCAAAAGCCAACAGCCAACAGCCAACGGGCAGAGCAGTGCCTTGGCAGTTGACATGTCGTGGAAAGCCCATGCCAATGCCGTGTCAGCTCCTGCATATCGCACTACCATGCAACATGTACATGTACAGTAGGTACCTAGTGTGGGGCCTACTCATCCAGTTGCTTCCCGAGATCCAGGGGTCCTCCTGCCGTGCCAGGCTTCCTGTGACTCTCTTGCCTTGGGGTCGGCGCAGTTGCCTGTCTGTGTCATGATCATCGCTTTTGGAAAGATACCTTACCTCAAGAAAGATACCTCACGAAAGATACCACCGGAAGAGAAGCCCCCCATAAACCATCACCGAATCGAGATGAGAGCCTGGCGATACGCCAAAAGCCGGCAGCAATGAGGCGGTCATCCCAACCCACCGCCCGGAGCCAACGACGAACCTCGCCCGCCACAGGGCTGTTCCGAGTCCCACCCACCTTCCCGCCCGTCCCTGCCAGGCTTGCCAGGCTCTGCCCCCCCACCCCCCCCTCCCGTCAGCAGGAAGGGGCAGTGCGTTGCTATTTGCGTCGGCGCCTAACCCCCTTCAGGCCTGGACCCCACCCTCTAGTGGCTCTGCGGCTGATCCGCCGCCTTCTACTGCTTCAACGACTTCGACGACGGCTCGTCTGACATGTTGTTCCATCTCCTTGATGGGGGTATGCACGGCACGGTTCGAACATGGAACACCCCAAAACCTCATGGGAAAAAGAAGGAATGGATTTATTCCACACTTCGTCCTCCAGGCTTGTACCTGTCACATACCCAGAGCACGCGCAAAGACGCCCCCAACGAAGCTTGACGCATATACATGTAAGCTGCCATCCAGCGACACGCCCAGACATGCGCTCGCCCAACGTGCAGCAAAACCTGCCCGTCCGGTTCAACAGCGACTTCTGCAGCAGCCCCCGACACCACCCCGCCCAATGGATCACGCCGTCCTTCCTCTGATCGTCGATTCCGTGAAACCCATCCGTCTAGCGTCACATCGACTCGGTTTCTCAGCCTGAATCAGACTTGGACACCCGTTTCCATTACTCCCCCTAGTATTGTACAGCTGCGTTGAACCCCAAGACTCTGCCTTCGAGTCCCCTGCAGTAAAGGAAGGCTGTCCGCCACCACGCCTTTCTTTGGTCTGCCCTCTTCCCCCTGTCCCCTCTCTACTGCAACAGCAACCGCCGCGAACGCCATCCTGCGTACAATATTACAAACAAATAGGCCCTAGTCGTCATTGTATGCGTTCAAGTCCCAAAATAGCCTCTGCCCCCATCTGTCTCAGAGACAGAGAAAGAGGAAGAGAGGACGGAAAAAGAGAGCCCCGCGTCTTCAAAAGCAACACAACTCATCCAACGCCACGGTGCGCACTATGCGAACGTCATGGTCATCTCCTTCTCCTTGCCAAAGTCTTCGTCGTCGGGGTCCGCCCACGGGTCGTTCAGTGTCATGTTGGGCACCGTCTGCGCAGACTTGTACTCTGGTCTCGTCGGCGGCGGGTCGTCCTTTGGCGGCGGCGGCGGTCGTGGCGGCGGGTCGTCAAAGGACGTGTCGAACGTCATCGACACCTCGTCCTCCCGGTAGGGGTCCGGGTCCGTGTAGTATGGCGACGCAATGCGCCCGCGGCTCGAGCCGAGCGGCGACGGGTCCTCCGAGACGCGCCGCGTGTCGTACGACGGTCGCAGGCTGAGCGACGATGCGTCGGCGCTCCTGGTGCCCCGCAGGCTGTCCCGTGGGTTCGGCGACGCGCTGAGGTCGAGCTTCATCGGCGGCAGCGTCGACTGGAGCTCCTTGACCTGCATCTCCTCCTTGGCGAGCTCGGCCCGGATCGCATCCACGTCAAAGAGGACGCCGTGGTTGCTGCCCTCCTGCCCATCTTTTCCCTCGACCTCTGTCTTGCTTGCCGACCCGCCTGCCTTGTTTGACTCCTCGTAGATCTCCCAGTTGGCCTTCTCCATCTTCTTCTTGCGCCCAAAGATGGAGAACCTGCTTTTCTTAGCCTGCTGACCCTCCCTCTCGAGCTCCTTGCGCGCCTCCTCGATCTCGTTGATCAGCTCGCGCTGTCGCTGCCCGTGGTTATCCGGGTCCGGATCCTCAATCTCGGTGAACTCGTCGCTCTCCACGAGCCAGCCGCACTCTCGCAGCAGGCGAGGCATCATCTTGCGGTACTCCATGTGGCCCTTGACCAGGTCCGTGACGTCCATGTTTTCACACCAGGGGCAGTCTTCCACGGCCGCCAGCCCGGCCACGCGTCGAATGCCGCCGTGGGTGAGACGGAACAGATAGCCCAGGATCCAGTCGTTGCGGTTGTATCCGTTGACGAAACGACCGGGGACGACTGACTTGGCGCGGATATACTCGTCCTTCTTGACGATGACCGGCGAACCGAACATGTAGACATTCTGCACGAGGCCGTACGCACCACGCCGGGCAAGCTCCTGCAGGCAGGAGAAGATGACACGGGCACCGATGGAATATCCCACGAGCGTGATGGGCCGTGTGCCCAGATTCCTGTCGATCAGTGAATCGGCCAGGATGAGACCTGCCGACCACGCCCTGTCGAGTGACACGGCCCACGGGTTGTCGATGAGGTAGGCCAGCTTGGTGAGGATGACTGGCAGCTGCAGGGCGGACATGAGAGCCGTGAGCAGGGTATTCGCAAGTACCTGCTGTACACCTGACGTGAGAGCCTTCGGTCCTAGTTAGCAGTGTGCATAAATAAATGAAAACGTGGGCATTGACTGACCTCGGTGGCGAGAATGTTGATTGTGTCACCAGTACTCCTCAACATCTCGGGCTCCCACAGCACCGAATACAGATCGCCCATGATGGGGTCCACAGTGCTGAACGGCAGACGGACGTCATCCACCTTGCCCGTCATCCACCCGGAAACGGTGACGATAAGGTTGACACGCTTGTTGTTGTGGAGGGGCCGATACTCAAACGTCTTGACGGCACCAGTTCTTCGGTTCGCCGCCCGAACGCCCACGATGCCACCAGAGCTGGCGGCCGCCGTCGTGATGATGGCAGCTCCACCAACGCCGCCGAGGAAGGGCGCCGTGCCACCGATTCCAATCGTCGTGAGACCAGCGGCAAGGCCGACTCCGATCATGGGGGCGAGGATGCCTGCCGACAGGCCAATGACCAGGCCGCCGCCGACCGTCGCCAGGCCCATCATCACGTAGCGCTTCTTCAGCGCGTCTTTTCTGCGCACCTCCAGGTGGTCTTCCTCGTTCCAATTCTCCTTTTCGGCTTGCTGTTGCATCTCCAGAGCGTCTGTGACGCGCTTTTCAAACTTGCGAATCTCGAGCCAGTCGATCTGCAGGCTCTTACCGACACGCTCCAGCAGGACGCGGGATCGGGCGTCATAGCTCGAGTCTGCGATCAGAATGAGGAACAGATCACACAGGACTGTCCAGCGCAAATCGATTTCGAGATTCTCGCTGGAAGGGAGATCCGAGGGAATCTTCACGTCGGGCATCTCGCCGTCGGGGTGAGCTTCGTACGGTGGCGGGGGCTCCGCAACCTCTTCATCCTCTGGCGAGATGGCTGAAGCTGGCGGAGCAGGACTCCTGGGGGAGGTTGGCGATTTGAGAGCGTCCTTCGGAGCCGACAAAGACATGGAGCTTCGATTCGGGTCTGCTGGCGTTGAAACTGTGCTACCCTTCTTGCCTGCCATGGGATTCTTGACCCGGGCGTTTGCCATCAAAACGGGCGTCAAGTCGGATGGGATCACGCCGTGATCAGCGAGCTGCTCCACCATGACCTGCTCGGCGGCACTGATGTCCATGTGCGCATACACCCGAATCATCATCTTTTGCCCCCACATTTTGGTCGCTTCGGCTCCCAATGTCACCCATTTCTTGGAACTCCTGGTCTGCTCAATCGTCTCCGCCGCCCTGACGAGCTGGAATATCTCAATGCGCACCAGGCCCACGTAGGCCACGCGTTGTCCTTCGGTGAGGAGGTCCTTCGTCGCCTGCATCTGGGAGACGGCATCGCGTTGCTCATCCTGTTCCTCCGTCAGGCTCGTGCCGTTGACCTCCTTGAACAAATACTTCGTGTTGTCGTCCATGCTGGTCGCAGATTCCGCATCATCATCCATGATGACTCGGGTGTAGCCCCTACCCGCACCGCCGAGACCACCATAGCCGTATGCCTCCTTCGCCTCATCCTCCTCGGTGTGCTCCTTGGCCACAAGTTTATTATCGTCGTCATAAATGTCGTACGGCGCATATGACGGCATCTCTTGCCAACCCAGGTCTTCCTCTTTTTCATCCTCCTTGTCCTCCTCCTTCGTCGTTGCCTGGTGATGCGAAAATCCGGCAATACCCGGTCCTGCTGCGCTTGTGTTTCTCTCGTGTCCCTTTGCAGCACTAGAACTGCTGACATTCCGGGCGTGCTGGGTTGATGCGGCTGTCGGAGGGGCAGAATTTGACGCAGCTGGCGCACTGCTCTGAGCCACGGGGCCAGCTTTCGCTTCGGCAGCCGTCGTCTCCGGAGTGTGACCTGCAGCATTCTGTGCTCCGGAGGTTGTCTTGGTGCCGGTGGTCTCCACGAGCTGGGGCTTGGCGCCTGTTGAAGCTAGTTTTGTACCGACTTTTTCAGCTTCCTTTTCGACCGGCAATGCACTGGCCTCGGCTTCAGGCGTAGTGGAGGAAGGCGAGGTATCATCCGCCGTGGCGTGGACGTCAGCGACAGCAGGTTTTGTGGCGTGAGGCGTTGGTGCAGCGGCCTCCTTTTCGAACGTCACTTCCTTGACAGCAACCCGCGGCTGCGGGGTTGCGGCCCTCGAGTTTGCATCCTTGAACTCGTCATCATCGTCCGAGGCTTCAGTGCTCGACTGAGGCGCGGCAGGTGGCTTTGCGGAAACCACTGGCGCCTTGCCATTCGGCGGTGTCTCAGGTTCGTTCGGCTTCGTCAGGGACGCATCGTTGGATGCCTCGTCGGGCATGATTGTCGGCGCGATGTATTTCCTGACAGGCAGGCCAAAGTCGTCAAGCTCGACCGGCTCGGCTACCGGAGGGGCTGCATGCGAAGGCTTGGAGGCCGCTTCGCCGACCTTCTCTTGCCGCGTAGGGCTTGGCTGGTTCTCGGAGGTCGGTTTGGGCGAGGTAGGGCTGTCGGATTCGGCAGGGCCCGCCATGTTGGAAGGAGGCAACTGTCTTCACAGCTGAGGGGCCCCAAGGGTAGTGGAAGGTGAGTCGTGGTCGAAGATTGATCTCTTCGCTGGAACTTGTTTGGTCGGAGGTCCGGGGGACGGAAGTGTCGGCGGTCGGGCCGCGTGTCGCCTATCGAGAAGCCCCCCCGCTGGCGTGAGACGTTGACAGATGCAAGCTGGGTAGCGCTGGCGTGTTGCGCGGGGGTCGTGTGTGGGTGAGGAGGAGTCTAAATGATTACAGTCTTCGTTCTGGACAATCGAGGCAGAGGTCAGGAGGTGGGATGTGCAATGTGCGATGGTCTCTGCCCACCGCATTTGGCAGACCCCTGTCGTTGAAAAGGGACGTCGTTGCCGGAATGCTGGGCCACGAGTAAATTCAGTAATAAGCCAGGGCGATCGTTCCCTGTCAACCTCCACCATGTTGATGACATCCCTCTGCAAGTGGGGCCCAGAACCGTTGCCTGTGCGAGTGCCACTTTGAGGGTCGAGAGGGTCAAGCACAGGTCTGAGGTTACATATACGCCTCCACGGTGGGAGCAGACGGGAAGTACCGCCTCAAACCAGCGTCATCTGATTCGATTGAGGAACATCGACAACGCGTCACACGAGAGCATTAAGCCACGCAAGAGAAGCAAGAGATTGAGATCCTCAACATCAGCTCAATTCATCATCAGCCTCAGAGAAAGGCAATCCTCAGAGAAAGGCAATCCTCAGAGAAAGTATTGCCTTCCTCTCTTCCACCTGTGGCCCACTAACACGTGCTGGAGATTTGGTAATGGCGCTGTAACATGTGCAGGCAAATGAATGCAGGAGAAATACAGTCTGGCTGGACAGACAGACACCAGAAAGACATGTGACCCACAACGCATCCACGCAGTGTGTAACAATCATGCTCAATATCATGCTATCTTACAGCTTTTCCGGGCTATGAGCCAAACCTGAATGCCACTGAACGCCGTACCAAAGGAACACACCGACACCAGATCACCACACACCTGCTCATGCCTTTTCCTTCACGGGCGCCGGGGCCGGTGCCGGTGCCGGTTCCTGTGCCTCACCATCCTCGCCAGCCTGCCCCTCGGCAGCTGGTGCCTTGTGCTTCCTCTTGCGCTTCTTCTTTTCAGGTTCTGATCCCTGCTTGGCGTTCTTGCTCGCGTCCTTGGCCTTCTTGACAGCCAGCGGGTTAGGCTCCTTCTTGCCGTATGCCTTCTTCTTCTTCTTTTTGGCGTCCGTCGCATCGCTGTCCTTCGCCTCCTTGCCGTCGCCGTCCTGATCGCCCTCGTCGTCCGCCTCCCTCTTCCTCTTCGCGCCGGGCGGCGCAGACCCCTTGAGCCCCGCCCTGTATTTGCTCTTCTCCTCTCGCGCCCTGATCTCCGCGCTCTCGCTCGCCATCGGCTCGAGAATCATGACGCTGCGCTTGATGTAGATCTGCGGCACGCCGGGAATCGACCGCAGCATCCGTCGCACCTCGTCATCCTGACACACCACGACGAGCTTGTGCTTGTTGACATTTTTACCCTTCGGATCGACCACGGCCTTGAAGCACTCGTTCGTCGGCAGCGGCTCGGGATAGTCCTCCGGCAAGTGGCCGCAGCGTCGTCGATCGAGCGTCTTGGCGAACTCGATGATTGTGTTCATCTCAGGCTCCGCCTTGCGCAGGTAGAGCTTGCGAATTTCGCATTGCGAGATCACTGCCATCCACGGGTCAGTCCCAAGAGGGGGTTCTCTACAACGGCGCCGGGGCCTGAGGGCGAACGGATGGTTTGACTTACTGGGCTTCACCTCGCCGTGCAGCGTCCTCTTCAAGCCTGCGACAAGGTCGTACTTGAACTTGTGACAGTCAATGACCATCTCGGCGTCGATCAGGCATTGGTACGGTTCGCGGAAGCCCCAGATCTGCGAGTACTGGGTCATGAGCTTGCGGTACTGCTTGCTTCGCTTTCCGCGCATCTTGAGCGAGTATGGGGCGGGCTGCGGGCGCTCGCTGTGTCTGTCGGTGATGTGATTGACGGTCGTGTTGCTCGGAGCTGGCAGCGGGACTGGCGCTTGGGTCGTGAAGGTTGGCTGGCGCAGGCGAACTTTTTTTCTTTGGCGCGATAAGATAAGCGCTTTGACAACGAACCAAGACGTCAAGGTCAAGGCTGGTCCAACCCCTCCACAACTAAAACCCCTCCACGCCTCGAATGGAACAGGAGAAGCAACTACGCAAATATGTGATTCGAGAATTGCATTTTGCTGGTGGCCTACCGTGCACTGTCGTGCGAAAAGTCTAGTATTTGAATGACAAGGAAAACCGAAGATTGGGCCCCGAAACAGTGAATGCCCTCAGAGACCCTGGACAAGTATTTGCTTTCCACTCGAGTTGTTACATAAATGAACCAAAACGCCATTCCCTAAGCCATGATGCGCGGCCAAATGGCTTCCATGTATGCGACCCCCTGTCATCACTATACCTTGTGATATGTGTCATTATCCGTGACGAGTGCCGCCACTACACTAATGTCGTCAAGCTTGCCTGTGAGGGGGTTAGTTGCAGCAAATGAAACGGTACAGGATAGACCAACCTCCAGTGCTGGCCAAGCCCTCCTCGATTGCATGCTCCATGAATGGACTTTCTGCAAAGGGATCGAGGGCTACGACTTTCGCCGCCGTCACCAGCTCTTCGGCAGCAAACTTCATGCCGCCGTTGGCGCCATCGGTCCTATCGCCCTCGACCTTGCCGCCCTCGCCGTTTTCCCATCTCTCCAGGCTGTTTCGTACGCTGTGCACAATCTCGTGCTCCCACATATTATCGATCACACCGTCGCTCATCGCAAGGATGACATCTCCCACGCGCACCTCGACCTTGTCCATGACCGCATTCTTCTCAGGCGTGTCGGGGCTGTTGGTTCCAAGCTGGCGCGGGCAGTCGAACCAGTGCCACTGCTCCTTCGTCTTGTAGATGACCTTTTCGTCCTTGGGCCGAAGCACCATGACCTGGCAGTCACCCAGGTTCGTGACGTACACCACGGGGTTCATCTTTCCGTCTTCCAGGGTCTTGAAGTGAAGCTGCGCGCCGCTAGCGGTCGTTGTTCCCTGCCAGTTTGCCGGTTCGGCCGTCGCCTTTATCGTGTTGTCGTAGGCTTGCTGCAAAAATGCGACCGGGTTAGGCTCATACTTGTCCTCCGCCGACTGTAGCTTGGCCAAGTCGTCTCGGAGAGCCGAGGCCCAGAAATGCAGGATGAGGCGTGACCAGAGGCTGTTGGGATCAAGTCAATATGGATGGGGAGCACAGAGTGGGATCTGGAAGCGGCGTACCCTGCGTGGCCTCGCGGTCGTGTCGACCAGGCGCCGACGCCGTCATTTGCGCAAATGAAGTAATCGCTGGCATACACGGCGTCGTCGCCATTTGTCTTGCCTAGGATAATCTCGCCATTGACCCGCGCGCGACGGTCGCGGCTGTGGTCGTGGGTGCTCAGCGCATCAGAGAAGGAGTTTGACGGTCGTGAGAGGAATGGAGGCGGAAACGGCCGTGGCGCGCGCTTGGCGAAGAGAGCAATGCCCGTCTCGAACCGATAGGGAAGGCTCGGGATCGCGGGGCCTTGGTGTTCTTCGGAGCGCAGTCCTGATGTCGTTGAGAAGGCTTTCGCCCTCGCCAGAGGGGCCCTTGGACGCCTCGGTGGCTGTCGGAGTCGCCGCGCAGGTGCTGTGATGGATGCCAACGACGGACCGAATGGTCTCATCACCACGATCCAAGGTGAGATTCGGCGCCTGATGCGATGCTGGATCGCAACAGTCCCGGATCACTGGGCCCTGCTGTCGGTTGCCGTCTTTGTGACGTGCGAAGGGTGTTGCCTTCTCTCGATCAGATAAGGGAATTGGAAGGTAGCGGGATGGTACAAGGGTGCACTTACGCTGTCGCTGGCGACTATTGAGCCTGGCTTTCCCTGGCCCTTCCGGGAAATCGCGAACAACTGTTGAGCTTGAATGGGCCATCAAGTGACTGCACGTGATAGCGCGTTGCATCAGATTATGGGACATTGGCAGGGCCTTCAGTACAGCAGTCTCCAGGCCCTTCAGTGAGATGGTCCCCTACTACCCCACTGAAGGATGCTGGAGCTGGGCACCCCATCTACTGTATAATTTGGGCCGTTAGAGCGTAATGAGTTTGCCGCAACAACGACATGAAATGTGTGTCAACATGCCTCTCCTTGGTTATAACCATACGCGAGATACCAGTGGTGCTCTAAGCATTTCACAGATTTCTTCTGGCGGTCCCCTTCTGACCTTTGTCTGTTTCCCCCTTCAGTTCTATAAAATCTCCCTCGCCGTCCTCAAGGCTTCTCCCTTCACCAACAGGCCTGATGATCAGCCATTGCGATCGACACGGCAGATTGACTGTGCCGCATACCGTGCCACAGATCGCAACTCGGCGGTCGGCTACATGGCCTTAAGCCTACCTCTGCAGGATGCCAAAGCTAAATCCAACAGCAAACAATCCTCATGAGTTGTCACCCAGGGATACAACGATCGCCGCAGCTTACGTCGTGGTCGTTGCACCCATGCCTAGCTGGAACCAAAACAACCCAAGACCAACCATAGCCACAGGCCTCGTCTTCTTTCATTTCACACCTGTGCACTAGTTGCTTTGACGGCCTGGTGCCGCAGCCTGGTTCAAGCGTCTGGCTACTTGACGCGGCCCAGTGAGGCGGTGTGTCTGGATGAACCAGCTGTGGGTGGACATGCCAAGGTGACGTCGTCGTGTAAGGCAATATCCCATTCGACAAGCCAAGCCACCCAAAACCCGATTGCTGGGCTTGGTTGTGACGTCAATACAAGACAGCGCTTGGTCTGATTGTGTTTTGGCGTGTCCAGTGCCTTTCCCAATCTCCAGTACCGACAACCATTTCCGATGAGCACCAGCGGGAGCTTTGACCGTCCATTGCCTGCGAATTCCATGTGATCTGCATCGGTATTTAGAGGGCCTGATCATCATTGCTAACAGTTGTTACTTCATCCTGCCACGAAGCCACAGGCATATTCTTTTCAGTCATTCTCTCATCTCAGCCAGAAGCATGGTAGACCAGAGCTTGAAGCGGGGAAGCTGAGTGCCTCCCCCCATATGGAGAAAGGAGCGCCAAGTACCTAGTGTCACGTCAGCGCTTCGCAGGTCCTTAGACGTGCCCAGCCTCCTGACCCTAGCTTCGCCTAGGCTCTCAAGCCCAGCGGCTTGCGTACGCTGCAAGGGACAGACATGTCTTCCTGTCTGTTGGACGACATCCAGCAACACGGTGGCCGGCTAGAGACCACAGTCGTCTGCAAAGCGTCCATGGCCTCAGCCTAAAGGATCTTAGGCTCGTATTTCCTCTCGCTCTGGCCGAAATGACGATGCATGGATGGTGCGAGATCATTACGGCCACGTGCGCGACTCGCGCCTTGCTGGACCGTACCTGACCATGTCACTCTGCTTTTGGTACTGCACGATCAACTGACACGGGTGGCCAGTCGTTGGATCTCGAGGAGCCGGCGGTGGCCAGGAGAGGTCACTAACCCCGGGGTGGGGTTGATGGCCACACTGGGAGATTTACCCCTCAGCCTGTCCAGGTTGAGTCCCAGGGTCCTTGCTTGGGCCGCCCGAAGTTGCCGACACCCGTGAAGAGCTTCAATATGCTAATATGCTCGCACAGATGAGGCATGAGTGGGGAGACCCTGAGGATGCCTTTTGGGACAGAACAGGGGCTTGAGACCCGTCGTGACAGGCCGCGACGCCTGTGGAGAGGACGACGAAAGAGTCTTTGGCTTTGGATGGGGCACGACAGGGAAAACGCTGGCGGCTCGCCAGTGCCTGCATACCGAATCCAGCATACCTGTCCAATGCACAGCAAAACAAAGTTGATACGAGTGGGATCCCTGACTCTGCTGTTTCAGAACTACTTTGCCATGCAACTTTCGCTCGTCAAGCCGATCTGGGTACCAAGGCCAGTCAGGGCTGACGGATGCATCGGAAGAGCACAGCGATATGTGTGCGCCAGGAACGGCTGGTCGCAAGAGAGGACTGCGTGACCACTGCTTCACCGTCAAAAGCTCTGGGCCCATTACCGTGGTGTGGGGGGCTCATGAATGGGGTTAGAGGCCGAAGGCGCCTCAAGCGGCGGCAGCGGGAGGCCAATAGTCAATGTCACCCGCAAGGGCCCTGGTACTTGTTCTCGTCATTCAGCGCCGAAGTGTCGTTTTCGCGATGTCGGCACAGCTTGTCATGTTTGGATCCGTTGTGCGCAGCCTACCTGGCCTCGCTACGTTGTCGTATTCCCATGCTTGACACTGAGGCTTGGCGACCTCATACATTGAAAGAGAAATCTATTTGACCGGTGTCCAAGAACGCCCGAGGTGGCACTCAAAACCTGGATCTGAACCTGCACAGCCTACTTGATGGGCGGTGGAATGTCTCGCCGGACAGTGTAATGGTGCTGAGCCGTCCGAGGTGGTTGGTATTCCATGGCGCCGGTGGGTGTTGGCATGTCCTTTGAGTGTTATTCCCCAGCCAGCTGAGGCCCCGTTCAGTCTGGCAGCAAGGCCACACGTCTGAGCCTTCTGCCCATTTACGCGGATGTCAACACGCAATACATGTTACGATAACGGAGGTTGCCAATGGGTGTTGAACACCGGAAACGATAAGATGAGTGAGGGCCTCGCCTGACCCTCTGCAAGCCCGTTCGGGCTGGTTCATATAGTGGCCCAGCGGGCACATTGACTCGCTTCCTTGAAAGTCGACGTATATAGCCTGATGGTCAGTACCTCTCGGCGTGCTGAGGCATCCCTGTGACAGAGATCCGACAGGTCGACTCCAGGGGACGCTAATGCGCTGGCAATAGAGTTGCCAGTCAAGTCGTTGTTCAACCAGCCTCATTCATTTCGAGGCCTTGAAATCGACACGACGACGATTACCCATTTTACCCAGACCCCCTCAAGGGCTTGCAGAAGCGGACTGCATGTCAGGTCCGAGCGAATCTAGCGAACCCGCCCGCCGATCACCGAAGAGGAAGCTCGGCCAGAGTTGAAGCGCACCAGAGTGGTGACTTATTGCAGACAGGCAGAGGTGTGGGAGATGGGATGAAATCCGCCGATGGCAATCGACAAGAGCAACAAGAGGAAGATCGTCAGCGCCACTGATCAGCCATCCGATCAACCCGTCACCGCATTTCGGGGTTTCGTCACGGCCAAAACACACGAACCGGATGCCAAGCATCGTTTGACCATCCCTCAGACTGGACTTTGTTCCCCAGGCGCCTCACTACCTTGGCCTGACGCCAGACTCACGTACAACTACAGTGGGCCTTTCGGTCTGGCTGCCCTGGAGGACTCCAGCGCATCCCCATACCAAGTTTCTCGCCAAGGAAACCTTGACCTCCTTGCCAAAGTAGGTACATGGTACACCCCCCGGCAGCGCAGCACAAGCGCAGCAAACGAGTTCTGAACCATTCTAGACCGGGGTTGGTAGGCTATCGGCCGCCCGTAAACCGCATCGTCCGGTGGTTCCGTACGTCGCTCTCCTCTTCGGGTCCATCCACCATCCACCATCCCCATCCAGTTGCCATCTCCACGGCCTGTCCGTCCGAGAAGTAGACGCGTGGGCGGCACGGTCGAGGCCACAGCAACAGTGGAAGAAACGGAGGCATAAAGACTGTGCAGGACGCCAGACGCCATCCAGCCACCGCTCTCTCACTTCGAAAGTGATGGCATGAGAGGGAAAAAAAACCACTACATGTACAGAAGCCAGGCACCTCAGACCGGACCCTCGTTGGCCCTTTTTTCGTTTTTACTTGACCTTCCCGCCTATGCTGGACGAAGCGACGCATGCGATATCCGCCCCCTCCCTTCCATCGCCCATCGACAAAAGTAGCCTGGTTAGTCTCGACCTGTTCTTGTCACCTGTTGCACTTCGGCCAGCAATTCCAAGACCCCAAGACCAAGACCACTGGCATAACAAGCCTTAGCACAGCCCATTACGTCGTTCATTCTGGCCTGTGCTTCTCTGCCCATCAGCTTTTACTTTCGGTATCCAAGCTTTGGAGCTCGAGCTCTTGAGACAAGGAGTACTTACACCCAGCACTCCTCCATCCGCGCGTTTCCCTGACGTGGGTTGATACAGGCGAACGCTTCATCGACATTTCCCATTTCATGCCTGTTGTGTCTCTCGGCTCTTAAGCGCTCACATTTCGTTATTCTCTCGCCGCTTTTTTTTTTTCTCTTCCCTGCCACACACGCTATTCATGACAACACTCTGCATTCCAGGTCGTTGTTTCTCGTCCTAGGAACCTTGTATGGTCGGTCAGACCTGGATCAACACACTGGGTTAAGCGCCTCCCTATTTCCACACATTCGTCGGGTCCCAAACGCAAAATCCCCCCTTCCTGGACAGCCTCGCAGCCGCAGCCGAAGCCGCATTCCGAACGGTCTTGTCCCCCCCCCATTCACGACCGACGGGGGCCTCGCTCTCTTCTAAGTTTGCGTCTGCGACTACGATTTGTCGAGCCAGAACCCCCCCGGCCAGCGCGCGCGCCGTGGCCAGCTCGTGGCACGATGGGCCGCAATCGAGGTATGTTCTGTTTCTTGTTACTGTTTGTGCTGCCCTGGCTTGACCGAGGCGTTTTGTTTCTGCTTGGGCGAACGGCATTCCTCTGCGCTCGCTCCCCCGGTCTCTTCTCCCCAGTCTGTCCATCTCTTGTCCAGTGGCTCTCTCCGAATGGGTTGGGAGCCGACGTGCATCGTTCGACTAGTTCCAGCAGCCTGGGCGTCGCAGATCACGATTGTCGGGTTGCGTGCAGGCGCTGGTGTCGATAAGCTTGCAGTGTCGTCACTGTCTTTCGGGCATGCACCTACCTACCTGCCTACCTTACCTCACTTGTCTTGTCTCACCTTACTTGGTACACGGGACAGACACCCACCCGCCAAGGTACCTAGACTGCCCATGCCAGGCATCTACGAGGGAGGCGGCAGGCGCTCGACCCTGGAATACGGGAGTATCGCTGCCGCCCATCGCCAGGTGCCTTGCGTACTTCCTGCAGCTTGGCCGATGTGGTTCGAGGAACTGTGTACGATGCGATGCGCTGGGAGATCGCCCCCGACCCCCTCCCCTATCGATGCGAGGTCCTCTATCGATCCCTACCTACCTATCCAACCCCACCGGACCCCCTTGGCCCTGGCGGCTTTCAGTGGGCTTGCTGCGCTGAAAGGAGCACCGGATGTACCTGTCTTCTCTTGCCCCCCCTCTCTCCAACCCCCCTGCCGCTGTCGGACACTGCGCAGGTGTTTACGCAAGCGCGACGGTGACACCTGCAACACGCAGCAGTTGCCTTCCCCCTTCCATCTCCCCTTCTATGTCGCTCTCCCACCAAGCCCCGCTCCACACCCAGCTTGCCCCTCCCCACACGCTCTCGGCCAATTACTGGGCATGGATCCAAATGTCCTGCATCACTCGACCAAATTGCACGCTTTATGCTCGGCTTGCTTGGCCTGTCCGACGGCTTGGGCTGCTACCGCCTAGGTGCTTCTAGACTGAGGTACCTACCTACCTTAGGTACCTACCTGGGCAGGTAGGCAGTTGGCTCGACCTACTTGCTTTACATAGTACCTGGCCTTGCCTTGCCTTGTCTTGCCTTGCCTTGCCGCGCACTCGTCACCTTTCCGCTTGGGAGTTCCTCGCCCTGGAGACACAGACAAGCAAAGACAAGTGGACTGACTCCTCACGCGCTCTCGCTTCTTTAGTCCTCTCGTTCATGTCCCAGTTTTCTGGACGGGACACAAAATCACCTTCGCCCAACTCGTCGCCCCCGCGCAACGACTCTCCCTTCTCCAACCCAGACGCCAACAACGGCAACACAAACTTCAACCCTAAAGGTGCCTTCACCGGCAAACCAGGCGCACCGCCTCCCGTCACCATACCAGGCTCCGAGTCCGCACCCTACCCCCAGCCGAACCCTGCCTACGCCCAAAACTACAACCACCACCGCCCCGCAACGCCCACATCGCCTGCCCGCTCCGATTATGCATCATCGCCTGCCAACGCCTCACCCTTAAATACCGGAACCCCAGCACGCGGCCACAAGCGCAACAGTTCTCGCCCGCTGTCCATGGTCCAGACCTACCAACCGCCCTTCATGGATGTCAACGAAGACACCATCCCGGAGCTGCAGCCCATCTTCACCTTCCTCAACAGCCACGCCAACAAGCTGTACCAGGAGGGCTACTTCCTGAAGCTCGATGACCAGAACACTCGTTCGTGCTCCCGTTCCGAGCGCCTGCTGCTGCCGCCTCTCCCTGCATCGTTTCTGACCTGATTTTTCTTTCTCCGCTCTGTAGATGGCCGCCCAAACCCCGACCGAACGTGGACAGAATGCTTCGCCCAGCTTGTCGGCACCGTCCTGTCGCTGTGGGACGCTGCTGAGCTAGACGCTGCAGGCCAGGATGGCGAGGTCCTGCCCAAGTTCATCAACCTCACCGACGCTTCTATTAAGATGGTGCGTCATCGGGATGCACGGCCAACGCCCTCCAGCCGCACACTCCTGATTGGTACCTGGAAGTACTCCCAAGGCTGACTAGGCGCACAGATCGAGTCTCTTCCCACAAGGACGAGCGACGAGCAACCTTTGCAGAACATCCTCAGTATTTCCACTGCCGGCAGGAACCGGTACCTTCTCCACTTCAACTCACACCACTCGCTGATTCAATGGACGGCCGGTATCCGCCTCGCCATGTTCGAGCACTCGACGCTGCAGGAGGCCTACACTGGTGCCCTCATTGCCGGCAAAGGCAAGACGCTCAACAACATCAACATTGTCATGGAACGATCGAAATTCAAGACGGAGGAATGGGTGCGAGTTCGTTTTGGCGCAGGCGTGCCCTGGAGACGTTGCTGGTGCGTCATCTCGCCGCCAGACGAGAAGGAGTACCAAAAGGCGCAGAAGGAGATGAAGAAAAAGTCACCCTACGAGCGTTCCGGACCGCCCGTCCTCAAGGGAGACATCAAGTTCTATGACACCAAGGTCGAGGGTAAAAAGCAGAAGAAGGCCAAGCCGATTGCCTCCATCTCCGATTCATACTCTGCCTACGCCATCTATCCCCAGGCCAAGTCGCTCATTGATGCCTCGACGCTTCTGAAGATTGAGGGCAACATTACGATTCACTCCGACCCGCCCTCGTCTACCGAAGGTTTCGTCTTCATCATGCCCGAGGTGCATCCCATGGTCAGTGGCTTCGAGATGCTGCTTCGCTTCCTGTTCCCCACGTGGGATACATTCGCCCTCTACGGTCGCCCAGGCAGGCTGGTTGCTAGCGTGCTAGACCCCAGATCGCTCATGTTCGCCATGCCAAAGCACCGCCGATACGGCTATCTCGAGATCCTGGACGTCACCGGCCTCATTCTCAAGGATGGCAGCTCTGGATGGTCAGAGAGCCAGTGGCGCAAGCAGCTCAAGGAACTTACCGGAACACGCATGAACACGATTGAAGATACCCCGTCCCCTCGCGGCCACAGCCGTGCTGGCAGCCGAAGAAGCAACCGTCTGAGTGGGGGTGTGCCTCAGCCGAGAGCCCGCGTTGGATTCGCGGATGACTCCGCCATCACGAACCGTGTCTCTCGATCTCTCTCTCTGACAGGGGCTCCTCGTACAGATTCCGCGCCTCCCCAGGTCAGCGGGCCTCACGCGCCAGATCCTTTCCGCCAGGAGCCTCAGGGTGGTCCTTACCAGGCACCGCCGCCTGCTTCCCGTGGCATCATGCAGGGCCGAACCGGCACCCAGGATGGACAGAGCTCGGATGATGAGCAGTTTGCACGCAACATACCACCCGGAACTCTGGACGGGGTGAGAAACCTTCAGACCCCGGAGCCCGTCTCACGACCTCCTGCATTCAACCACGGACCTCAATCAAGGCCTCTCAGCAAACCGTACCACTCACCGGAGCTTAGAAGGGCCAACAGCCGTCTCTCGAACACGACACTATCACAACTAGCCAAGGCCGGCGGCGTTTCAATCCCAACGGGCGGTCATCCTGGCCCGTACCCCGACCCCAGAAGCGGTGAGAACCACGCTGCTGCGGCGCAACCATCGGTACATCCTGACGCCAACATCATGGGAGCCTATGCTAACGACAGCGGGTCTCGCGAAGCTATGACATCGCCCAACAATTTTCAGCCTTCCCAGGGAGGTCTCCCTCCTCCAATCCCGCCCCTGAACCAGAAGAGATCCCGGTCTCCGATGGCGCAACAGCCTTTTGGTGGTCCTCCTCCGAGCCCCGGTCCTCGCAGCCCTCTGCCTCCCAACCCCCCTTATGGTGGCCGAGGTGGCCCGGATCAGCAGAACCGCATGCCCCCGCCCATTCGCCCTCCCCAGGCTCCCTACAACAACTTCTCGCGACCCGACGGAGCGCGAAGCCCTACAGTTGGCGGGCCAGGTCACACGCAGAATCTCGACATCAGGGGTCTCGGCTATGGCCAGACCCCGCCTCTCACCCCCAACTCACCCCGAGTCCCGCCCCAGTATCAGGATCAGCGTCCCCGCACCCCCAACGACCAAGGCGGTCGAAGTCCTATGCCCAATGTGGAGAGATCCCCTCCGATCCACCGCAAACCGATTGCCAACCGATCCGACAGTCTGCGGCAACAGGAGCACCCCAGCATGGTTCCGGGTGGCGCGTCCGGACCCATGATGCACATGGGCGGTCCTGGGCCTGCACAGCCTACGGAGTCTGGCCGAAAGCGAACCCCTCAGCCCGACCAGCAGCTTCAGCGGCAGTACAGTGAGCGCAGTGCAGCCAGCAGTCACTACGACGATGCCTCCGTCACGAGCCCCGATTACGCCAGCGGGCGCAAGTCCAGCGACACGCAGGCTTCTGTCGATCGTCCTCGTGCTGGTGTCCTTCGAACGACAGGCGGAGAGCCCCCCATGCCCGACATGCCTCACCCTCAAGGATTCGATATCCCTGACATCAACTTTGGGCCGACAATCAACTACGGCGCGAGCCCTCGCAAGAAGACCCCCACGCCCATCAACCCTGGAATGCAACGCCCATACTCGCCTGCTCTGCGATCTCCCGCTGTAGCGTCCCACGAGCATGGCGATGCGCCCCCACCTCGCCAGGTTCCATGGCAGCCGAGCGTCAGTGGCAGTGCTGGTAATGGATCAGGCCTCAGCGCAGAGCAGTATGTTCAGCAGCGGGCTGCCCAGGCCGGGCATGTTCGGACGCCTTCCAACCCGGCACTGAACAACATGCGTGCCAAGACGCCGTCTCCTTCGATGGGTCGTCGGTCGTCGCAAGAACTGCTCAACCAACACCACAGGAACAACAGCTCGGGAGATCTCATGGCGCGACCCAGCTCTCGAGGCGCGAACCACGCTCTCGATGTGGGCAGTTCAGGTGAAATGGCGTCCCAGCTGTCTGCTCGGGACCAGGAGCAGGTGGCTCGCATGACAGGGGCACCATTGCTTGGCATGGGTGGTGGTAACAGACCGCAGCAGCAGCAGCAACAGGCTATCGGAGGCGGTTTGGTTGGTGCCATTGACGCCCGTGAACGCGAGAAGCAGCAGATGAAACAGGGCATGAACAACCATGCCGTCCATCATGCCATGCAGCAGCAGCAGCGACAACAATACCAGCAGCAGCAGCAGCAGCAATTTCAACCGCAGATGCATCAGCCTATGTATGGTCAACAGGGCATGTACCCGCCCCAGAACATGGGACGTGGTGGCAACTACGGACCACCCCGTCCACAGCAGGGTCCCGGACCCTACGGCGGACCTATGTCGCAGCAACAGGGTGGGGCCTACCGACCTGGTCCTGGGCCGGGGCCGGGGCCGGGGCCGATGCCTATGCGCCAGGGCCCGCCTCCTCCCGGCGACTTCATGCCGCCGCAGGGCCCGTACGCCGCTGGGGGTCGTCCTCAGTCGCCTGGTGGCCAGTATGGGCGCGGTCAGCAGGGAATGCGACCCCCGAACCAAGGCCACGCCCTCTGAGGGTGTAGAGAGGCACCTGATCTGGGATGAATGAAAGAGAAGGCGAAGAGAGCGATATTTTCCTTGTATTCGATTGGCAGATAGGCGTTGGGGGCATGGCCGGCTTGGGGTTCGGCCTGGAAAGGCATCAACACATGAGGCACCATGCGCACCGGCACAGGATACACGCTTTGCGTATAGTAGTAGCCGGAATGTTTAAATAGCTTGACGAGTTGAATGACATGACATTTCGGTACTTGTTCTCGACGACGTTCATGAACCTCGTGACTCGTGACAAGGGCAACGGACGGGTGATCAACATGCAAAAGGATGGATAGACAACCGGCCAAGGACGATTGCCATGGGAAGGCACACATCTGAATCAGCCCTATCATCGTCACAGCCCTGAGGACAGGTCGACATGTCAACGAAGGGTCCCGATCGGGGCTGCAGGTCCTGTGAGGTGGTGTCGTGGGGAGGCAGGTACATGCCCGTCCGAGAAGGGTGGGACGGACATTTGCAAGGACTTTGTTCAAGATATAGGTACCTACAGGTAGGTGATTTTATAGAGTTGCCAAGCTTGGGAGGCTTTAGGGGTGATCATTGGGTTTGTCACTCTGAATACAGTGCCAAATTCATCAGGCACTTGGCATCAGCTGGGGGGCTTCAGGTACTGTTCTCCAGGCCGGATACCTAGGTCATCAGGTAAAGTACTCGAGGTGCCCCCCCTGTCCGCGTGCCCCCACTCCGCCCCCTTCAGCTGCGCGAAATGGTCATGACTGTTCCCCGCGTATGTGTATAA
>NW_009276938.1:919905-928428 GCF_000150675.1 Verticillium dahliae VdLs.17
CTCGAATTCAGAGACATCACTCACCCTCGACAGTTTTCTTTCCCAACGTCACGCACCCCTCTCTTCCATCACCGCCTGATGCCAACCGCCTGAACACAGTTTCGGACTCTGCACTCTGCGCTGGCTTCACTCTGCCTTTGGCCGTTCTGTACGAATAATCTATAGTCATCTGCTACACTCGCCTGCCTGGCCTGACATGACGTTCCCGCGAGCTTGAAAACCCCCCCGTTGCTCGGTGACGACCAATACCCTTGTCGAACATTCTACCTACCCAGCCCGCACATTTGCGCCGCCGACAACCTTGACGACCCCGCCAGAAAGCCAGACGACGCGATACTCTCACGACCGCAACGATTGCATACGATTAACGAATATATACCCGAGTCCGACCTGGAGACGGACACACCGTTTGCCTTCTTGCCATCTCAACCGTGACGAACTCCCTCTGCGCCAGGCTGCTCCCCGACGGCCCGAGCTTCTGAAGGCAGACAAGACAAGCAAGCCTGAGGCGCTCGTGGCCGCCTGTTGTTACAAAGGCCTGCCTTGACAGTCTCACATACACTGCCGTCGCCCCAATGGAGAGTGATGGCGGCGAGCTCACCCAACGTACTGATGCCCCCTCTCGTCTGCTCCCCGCTCGTATCCTTACAAATCAGTTGAATAGCTAACATTTCGCCCCTCACGGCTGCAGCGACCCAGAATGTCCTGGATCCGCGGCGTGTCGGCAAGCAAAACTCGGGCTTCTCCGACGATGACATTTCCGACATCATCTGCCTCCTCTACCCATACTCCCCCTTTGCCCGCCAAGAGGTCCTCCGCATAGCCCAACACGACGCCACCCACATCCTCGGTCGCGAACAGGCCGCCGCCATCGAGCCCGACTATGACCAGGAGCACCAGGCCGACAACTTCCAGCTTGCGCCACCGAACACGGGTGATTATGCCCTCATCCTGAGGCTGTCGACGCTGGTCAAGGATCCGCTGCAGGGGTTTCAGTTTGGCCGGAACGCGTCGCGATGCGATGTGTGCTTCAGCAATGACCCTATGAAGAGACTATCCAATGTCCACTTTCGGATCTACGTGAACAAGTATGGTGTCGTCATGCTGGAGGACCAGTCCACGAACGGGACCTTTGTGGATTCCAATCTTCTGAGGGGCAAGAATCCGAACGACAAGATGGATGTGCGGCGGACATTGAGTCACGGCTCCAAGATCAAGATCCTGATGCATTCCGAGCAGCAGGATCTGGAGTTCCTTGTTCGGATACCCAAGCGCGAGGGGGAGTACGACAGAGCCTGGATCCGGAATCTGGAAGACTACTTTGAGCGCATCGACGATCTGCAGAAAGAGGCTGCCGAAACAGTGGTACCTACCCCAGGAGGCGGGCATCCCGATCTCTTCTCTTCGCCCAAAAATCGACCGCCGCCGGCGCAGCCGCCCAAGAGGATACCACTTCCGTCCGGCACGACCCAGGAGAACGTAGACCGGTTTCCGCGGGAGTGGCGTGGCTCGAACAAGTACAATAAGGTCGGCCAGATCGGCAAGGGCGCCTTCGCTATCGTCCACAAGGTCACGTCCAAGTTCGACGGCAAACCTTACGCGGCGAAAGAGCTGGAGAAGCGGCGGTTCATGAAGAATGGAGTTCTGGACCAGAAGGTCGAGAACGAGATGAGAATCATGCAGAAAGTTCATCATGCAAGTCTCGTTCCCCGACTGATGACCCGTGTGTACGACTAACATCCAAGCCAGAATAACGTGGTCCGCTACATCGAGCATTTTGATTGGGAGAATCGCTTGCTCATCATCATCATGGAGTTTGTCCCCGGAGGTGACCTCGGCAGGCTCGTCGCTGAAAGGGGCATCCTTCCCGAAGTGTTGGTCCAGCGTATGGCCACCCAGCTGCTGAGCGCCATGGACTACCTACACGAGAACAACATTACGCATCGAGATGTGAAGCCCGACAATATCTTGGTCCAGTCGATCGATCCCTTTGAAGTCAAGCTGACCGACTTTGGCCTTTCCAAGATGGTCGATAACGAGCAGACCTTTCTGCGCACCTTCTGTGGCACACTCCTCTATTGTGCGCCGGAGGTATACTCCGAGTATCTCGAATACGATGACCATGGATTCCGACAACCCCGGGGTAAGTCGCGGCGAGCCCCTCCTGGTCAACGTTACGACCATGCTATCGACATCTGGTCCCTCGGCGGTGTTCTCTTTTACGCCCTCACGGGCAAGCCACCGTATCCCGTGCGGAATGGTATCAGTTACTCGGAGTTGCTACATCAAATCATGACCACGAATCTCAACACTGAGCCATTGGTCGAGGCAGGGGTATCAGACGACGCAATAGGCTTTCTCGGCTCTATGCTGCAACGCCGCCCAGAACACCGGGCGACAGTGCACGATCTACAAGGCGACCCCTGGCTCGGCGGGCAGAAGCGTCCAGAGGATGCGGAGTCTTTGGACGAGGTTACGGATGACGACGAGAGCGACCTGCAGGTTGGAGCTTCGCAGCTGAGCATTCAGGAGGGGCAGAGCAGACGTCTTCCGCACGAGCCTCAATTCGAAGAAGTAATCGACGATGTCCTAGACGATTTTCTAGCCGAGGATTCGGAAAAGGAGAACGAGGATGAGAATGGAACATTTGGCCGTCCGGGCGCCGGCCCAAAGCTATTTGGTGAGGTAAATGTCTCAGCCGTTGGGAGCTCGGGGGTCATACCGGAGGGCCGCCTGAACATATCACTCCCCGGCTCCTCTCACAATGCACCCGAAGACAGCATGGAGACGGAGATATTGGATAGCCAAGGGTCTCATGAAGCTTCGACCATCGGCGGACATTCAAACAACGGCGCCCGCCTTTCTCTGTCAAGGACAAACGGCCAGTCCAACGACCAGCTGCACAGTCTGGTGGAGAACGTTCGGTCACAAAGCCTAGGGGCATCCGAATCAGTCATTCTCGACACGACCATGAAGACTGCCAACGATTCAGGCGTTAACGACAGCTATTGGACCGCGAGCAAACGCAAACCCGCATACGATACGAGTGACGAGTTTGAGGAGTCAAGGCCGGGGAAACCGGTCGTCAAGCGGCTTCGGTCAGAGGGCAATATCGAGGCCCTTGCCGATCAGGCTATGGAGGAGTTTACGCTTCTGGCTTCTGTACCGCTCGTCGAGAGACTGAAGTCTGGCCGACAGATTGATGGTCCCCAGGACAAAACGTTTTTCTGGGAGGGACAGAACATGGGAACTTGGCATCTCGACTATCCAGAAATGACCGAGTTACAGCGACAAGTATTCACGCAAGCCGCCGAGAGTCGCAAGGAGGTGTTTGCGCCAGGCAAATCAGGTCTCTGGGATCTGGCCATGAAATACTTCCCTCCTCATCAGGGTGGTCTCGGGGACACGGAGCAGCCAGTACTTCTGAACCCTGACGACAGGCCGCGCACCCTGCAACGCGATGTGAGGACCATGGCGGAACTCAGAGAAGCGAGCGCTCCACCACCGACAGCGCCGCCACCGGAAGAGGATGATCTGCCAGACACGCTACCTCCCGAGACCCAACGGATTGTGCCCATCATTGATGACGAGGTGCCCCAGCGTGCGTTGGCGGTGCTGGAATCCTCGCCTGGCTCTGTGGTGTCTGGCATCTCCGTTCCCGTGCGAAATACATTTGTGTCCTGGGGCAGGGGGCCTGAGAATACAGCCGTGTACACACCGAAGACTGAACTTCGGGTTCCGAAATATGCCGTCAAGATACTGCTGTGGACAGAAGAGCTTGAGCCAACCAGACGGCATGCCAGCAAGACTGTACACCCCTGGGACAGACAAGACGTGGACCCTACCAAGTATGGATTTTACCTTTCGACGAAAGCGACCATCGGCATCCACGTCAACGGCTGTCACCTCCCCTCGCCGCGGCCGGGATCATCTTCGCTGCACTGGATTCAACTACACGACGGTGACGAGATTGTGGTCTGGGGGCACAATGGACAATCCCGAGAAGACAAAGCTGATCTTCCGCTGCTTCTGGAGCGCTTCGTCACAGCCGCGCACGACCCCCGGGCCCGCCGCGCATCATCTCATCCTCTACGGCGCGCCGCCTTGAAGAGGCGTCGAGCAAGGCGGAGCGGCGCGCGAGGACGGACGCAGAGCGCCAGCGCCGCCTGGGCGACGCGGACCGCGACTTTGCCGAGCGCAAGGCGAGAATCGACCGTGAGAGGGAGAGGACCATGATTTTCGAGAGGAGGGTGCTGGAGGCGAGGGACATGCTCATCGCTGTCAAGGCGGGGGCGTCGCGGAGAGATTCGCCCGCCAGCGCGCCGGCAACGACAATCGCAAGGGGCCTGACGCCGTTGGGGGCGCCTTCGCCCAGGCTGGGTAGGGCGACTCCGGAGGTCTGATCGTAATTTGGTCTCAGCTATCCATCATCGTTTTGTTACCGGGGTGGATTCACGAAAAGAAGGGGGGGGGGGCTACAGGGCTCTTGAATATGGCGTTGCCTTGGGATCTGGGTTGCCTTTGGCAAATGGGCTCACACTCCAGATGATTGGGATTATACATACCCGTAGCGTATATACAGACAGCACGAATAAGAATATAGATATCATTATCTGACTGTGGCAGGCAGTACAACCAAGAGGCACATGCCGGTGTGGAGAAAGCTTTTCACATCGATGGACCTCTTCTTTTCTATGAAATAGAAGACTGACCAATCGTTGCCTTAGTACAAACTGTGTCGCAGGACGTCGACTTGACTTTTCGGCCCTTGAGACAGTCACTTTCTGTGTGCCGTTCTCGCGGGCCCTGTCTATCTGTCACATGAGATACGGCTGTTGGAGGCCACTCGGTCACGTCTCTTTTGAAAGAAGACGTTCCGTCAGCCTTTTCGTCAGCAAGAGTCAACCACTTCCACTCGGTATCCCTTCGGGAAACTGTTAATCCAAATGCGGGCAGGCTGCGATCCAGGGTCAGCATGGCCACGTAATCCGTGAGGCAGTGGGGGCAATAGAGCTGTCCCTGCCGAAAGTCCTGGTTCCCTTCTGCATCATGATATTTTTTTCATCCAGAATAATGAACCCACGCATGAAGCGTTCGTCGTCCTGTGGTTGCAAATCCAGTGCTCTTTCTCTTCGATGGCCTGCCAGAGGGTGTCAAGGTCGCTGCTCCTCATCTCGTGGTATACGACTAGCATGAGCTCGCCTCGGACGATGCAAATGGTGGTATAAATGCTCCAGCATGGTTCTCTGCTGTCGCTATTGACAAACTCCATTTTGTGTATGGTCAAGGGAATCCCCCTTGGGGCGCCGTAGAGGCGGTTCATCATGACGAGGCTGTGGTGGTACGGGAGGTTGTATCCGCCCGAGCCGACGCGGAGCCGCCTCTCGAGACAGGCATAGCGCTCTCTGCGGCTCTGCTACCGCGAGAGGTAGGAGAAATCCTAGATCTTGCTGTAGAGGGGGCACAGCTCGTCGCCCATGGCGCACTCGAGGCGGAGCAGCAGGTCCTCTCGCTGGGCGCCGGGCGGGAGACGGGGCGGAGGCAGGGCTCTGTAGAGGCCTTTGCAGTAGAGTGTTAGGGCTATCATATCTCTGTCATCGAGGAACGTCGTGATGTGTAGTATCATCTCGAGGGGGAGCTGCAGGATGGTGTCACCCTGTTGCTCCTGGTCGAGTTTCTGGGGGGAGGGATTGCGTGGGGCGACTTTCCTCCACCGCCAGGCTTTTGTGCTCGACCTCGAACATGTCCGGATTGTATTCGGCATGATCGTGGATCGAATGTAAGGTAATTTTAGGCAGGTTCTCTACGGGTAGGTGGGAGAGGCATCTGAAGGGGTCTCTGACAACAATGAGAAGCTAGCCTGCCCTTCGCGACGCCAGTGCTGCCGGTGCTGGAGCTGATTTCCGTTGACTGTGAACCTGTATGGAAGTCAGTTCAAGTTGATATCAGAACGGGTGGAATCGAAGAGGTTTGTATTCCATCAAGGCAGATGCTTTGTTCGTCCTGGCTGTAAGAATCCCTTATGTTGGAACTTTGAAGGGTCGGGCATCTACACATCAGTACAAAGCTAATGGAAATAACCTCCAGCGAAGCGTAACTCTCGCCTTCTTGATCCTTCATCGCATCTCCTGCAGCATCGCTCAGTCGAAGCCAAGAGTTGGTGTCTTGGATGCTTGCTAGCATGGCCATAGACAGAAAACCGGACAAGTGCCAGGGCAAGTTTGGTGATTCTGTCGCTACCCGCGACCTGTTTCATTATGACATGCCAGCACCCGTTTGCACATCCTGGCTTGCGAGGACCAACATGTCTTTTCTTTTTGTGCAAAGCATGCGGGTGGTGTCTCCCTACTGCTTCCCTGGTCTTGTCCTTGGGTGTTCTTCCCTCGGATATTCCGTTTACTCTTTCGCTCCTGACCCAGCCCCCCCATCTGCTTAGCCATTCCAACCATTCACTTTGCCAAAGCATCTCTAATACCATGAAATGGGCATGAAAGCTCCGTTTATCAACCCGAACCATCATTTGTACCTACCTATTTTGGGTGTCCCTAAGCTCTCTTCGAGTGGTGCATGGGAGGCAAGTGCGACCCATCACGCCTTCCTCGTACGCTACTCCTTGATAGCAGGAGCCTCTTGGTCGACCCGAGCCTTGGCCACTTGTCTTTCGATGGGTATATCACACGAGGCCTCGCCAGTGTACCTTACCAACCCTTACATGGCCTCCTTCTTCATCTCCTGGCAGCTGTGGCAGCAGATGACATTTGTGAGTGATTGAATGACCGGCAACAAGCGGCTAGTGACAAGAGACTGACGATTGCAGTGCCTCGGTGCGGCCATTTGTCTTGTCTTTGTTGCCGGATATGGGAAGCTCTGCTGGACTCATCAATATGTCAAGAAACAGGAGGCTGTTGACGAGGAGAGGCGAACACACGACCTGGAAATGCGCAAGTCGGGCCTGCCAGCGATGAAGGACGTCACTGAAATTCCCTTTGGCGTCCGAGCCATTCAGAGCGGCATCCAAGTCGACGGCATCTGGATCTCCAGCCATTCTTTGCCCACCAAAACCCAGTCGACGCTCGTGTCGATGGACATTTCGATCCCAGGGCGGAGCAATGCAAAGGGAAAGGGACTGGATACGATGGCCCCGGTACTCGCTCTGCCCTCACCGCATACAAGTACCCCTGCAGATGACTCCCGAATTGAGCAGCCCTTGAGCTTTGGCCTGCATAATTCTCTTCAGACTTTCCATCCAGACGCTTTGAAGACGTACCGACCATCGGCCCCTCAAGTCTCCGAAATGGAAACCTCCACCCCCACCGGGGGAAACGCCGTGAGACACTCGAAAGAAAGCGACTCACAGGCAAGAACTGGACTTCAAACGTACGTTCCGGTTGCGGCACACATCACTGAGGCACTCGACGACCCTCGTCTGATGCGCGACACTGTTTTTGCTGCTGCGTCTTATGACCACGAAACACCCGACGCCAATAAGTCGATGCCGATTCCTGCAAACAAATACCAGACCGCTGGCCCCCGGCGTCCGACTCATCATTCTGAAAGACGCTTACCTACAGTTGACGTGCTAACGCCGAGCTCGCATCATCCCATCGATGGCTCGGACATCCCTCGCTCATTGAACATGACAGCCGCTCACGTAGGATACCCTGGAGGCACCGGTGCTGTTGTAGTCCCGGAGCCCTGGGCATCACCTGAGCCGGGAGCCAGTTATCCCAATGATTCAGGACACCAGCACCAAAGAAGCCAGCCTACTTTACCATCGCCCACATTTGCACCGGGCGACGTGCACGCAAACCGATCGCGACGCATTGTGAATCCTGGATTCGAGGTCCTTCCCGCCGGTACATTTAACGCTGGACAGAGCAGCAGTGGCGATGATGCGGACGCTGAGGAGTCATGGCGGCATAGGCCTCCGGGGAGGCTGTCTCTGGGAGGAAAGGCGAAACTACGGAAGAGTCCGCCGAGCACGAGCCGCGGGTAGGTGACGGGAGGCTGCGTGAGCCTTTTCAATGATCGACCCAACAAGCATATAAGCATCTAGGTACCACAAAAAGGGGTGGCTTTTCGTATAAAAAAAACATACAACACCGGGGATTCGCCGGTGGTCACCCACCCGACTACTGGTCCGGCCCTTACTGGTTTATCGAATGGGAGAGCGGACGGGATCCCGAGTTTCCCAGTAGGTATGGTCGTATGTGCTTGGAACGCAGCTGTTCGTCGATGATATTGGTTGTGGTTGTTGTGATGGTCAAGGCATGCCGCGGTTGGGGTGAAGGGAGTGGATAAGAGGCCAAGTCAACACGACCAGTCACAACAGCGCATTCAACCACACCATTTCACCATTAAGGCATAATGAAATACACGCCGGGCGATTCCAAGAATACGTGCACCCGCGGGAGGTGCTGGTTGATCCCGCGGGGCCAGAAGTGCTTGAAGCGCTCGATCTCCGCCGCACGCGCTCGGCTTTCGGCGCGCCTCGCTTGCCTGGTGCCGGCGGACCGAACCGAA